>NW_017729012.1:3274399-3287436 GCF_001723915.1 Gavialis gangeticus
TGGAATACCTTGGCCCTTTAATAAAGGCTATTGGGTAAATGGAGCCATGAAATGTCTTTTTATTGTTGTTTTTTTTCCTGAGCAATGTGAATTGAGCCACAGAAGTTAAATTATCCTGGCAACTAGTTCGTAGGGATTTGTGGCTTTTGTAGGGAAAGCTGAAATAATTTAATTGCAGTTTTATATCTCACGGTGTACCTAAAATCTGTCCATTGCACTTCCTCTTTTGCCTTATTACGCAAAAATATCTCTAAGTACTTTGTGGCCATGCTGTCCTGTGTAACCTTCTGCTACAAGCATAAGCAGCCCTGGCTGAAAATAGAACTGGGCTGGATTTTCAGAGGCTGTGAATCAGCGTAGTCGCACCAAGTCAACATACTAGCATACTCTTACTGGCCAAGGATCTGGTCAACTGTTTTGTGTTCTTGGCCTGTAAAAATATAATAGTAGTATTACATTATCTTGGGATTCAGATACTGAGAGCCATTAGGACAAATTTCCAAGGAAATAACAAATACTTGTCTGAATAAAGATTACAGGGGTTCGTCCCCCTGTTTGGTGCATAAAAGTTCACTGAACTACCATTTATGCTTGGTGCTATCGAGCTTCTTGGTTTTTGCCACTTAGGTAGTGTATCAGAGCAGCATATAAAGAGCAGTATATGACACAGTTATTTTGTGGTTATGATGTTTTTAAACACACATTGGGTACACTGCAGGTTGTGGTGATCATCAGTAGGGACAAGTGCACGTAACACTATTCATATACTTTGCACCATGCAATTTTATTGTGGTGAAGTGCAAACGCAAGCACAGTCTTCTGTTTAATTCCAGAGCTGAGCTTTCACGTCATGAAATCCCTTTGCCCCCTCAGTCCAAACCCACCTGATAAGAAAAGATAAAGGGAGTGGGAGGAGATTGGGAAATGGTTATCATTTACATGTGACCTGGGAATTACTGGTTCAGGAGTTTGAAGATCTGCTTCTCTGGTTAGACAGGCAACAATCATTGCTCTGTACATGGAGTATTCTCTTAGTTTAAGAGCCCTTGCTGATATTTTTCTGCCCGAATGAGCAGTCAGCTCCAGGTGTTTGATTTCCTGATGGCCTCAGGAGAACCCCTGTCAATGTTCAGACTTTCCAGGAGCACCTTGTAGCAGGTATAATGTACACTATTTTAGCTAAAACATCTGCTGTCTTTTCAAAGAAGATATGCCAGTGCTTTGTTTCCTCAGTCTGAGGGACATTCATTTGGATTAAAAAGCCCAGATGAAGTGGTACTTCATATACAGTGGATTCTGAGAATCCAGCAGATGTGCTGTCACTTCAAATATTTCTGTACTTGACAGCAGTGTTTATTTTCCTTCAGAAAATAAACTTATGTCATGCTGTCTACATGGGAGAAAAAAAGGGTATCTAAGTCCCATACATTTGCCGCAGAAGTTGTACATAGATCATTCTGCTGTACATGAACAGTTCTAGTTATCTAGGAACTTTATCATGCTCTTTGGTATCTGAGTATAGCATGTTTCAAATGAGTGTTTTCTGGAGGCTTTGAATGGCTTGTAAGATGAACACGCGCAGTATCAACACATTTCTCGTGAAGGCATCAGATATACTTTTTCTTGTAGCCTATTAAGCCCTGATTCAGCAAGGCAGAAGTGTGTAATCAGTGGGACTACTCATCTGGTCAAATTACAGCCATGGGAACTACTTGTGGAACTACTTGTGTTTAAAATTAAGCACATGCTTACAGCCTTCCTGAATCGACTGCTTAAGCTTAGACCAGGGGCAGGCAATTATTTCAGGCGGAGGGCCACTTACCGAGTTTTGGCAAGCTGTCAAGGGCCACGTGGGTAGCCCCACCCCTTGACAGGTGCCCCGCCCCCTGGTCACCATCTTGTGTCTGGAAGTCTCGCCCCCTAACCCCTGACCTTTGCCACCAGAAGTCCCTCCCCTTGCCCCCAGAAGTATGCCTTCCAGCAAGGGGTTTTGCCATTTTAGACCCAGAAAAATTCCAAGTTATATTCTAAAAAGTGAACACCTACAATATTCACTAATTTGATTTAAAAAAATATTTTTGTCCTGATTTACATGTGTTTGTGTAGTGTACATAGAGGTGATTGCACAATAGCTTAAAATGAAGTCTTACTCTTGTATATTATGGGGGGTGGGTGTAGGTTTGTGGGGGCTGTGGGCATGTAGGGTGGATATGTGTGGGGTGAGGAAATGGGGGGGTGTGGGTATGTGGAGTGTGGGTGGGTATGGGGTTTGTGGGGAGCTGTGTGGGGGAGAGGGTGGCTAGGGTGTGTGAGCGGGTATGGGTGTGGGGGTCTGCGTATATGGCAGTGCAAGGTGGGGTGTGGGTGTGGGACTCACCCTATGAACACACACACACACACACGCACCTCTGACTCCTGGCCCCAGTACCTGAAGTGGCCAGCAGCCAGCAGGAAAGCAAGGAAATAGCAGCTACAGGTGTGGAGGGGGAGAGTGGGAGTGAACTGGTGCGTAGGAGCACAGCGACAGCTGCGCAGAAGTGCAGGGCCCACACTGCTGCCCTGGGGCCAGTGCCAGCAGGGCCCAGAGTGGGGCAGCAGGAGCGTGGGATCCCTACCCCCACTCCAGCACAGCTGGTGCTGGACCCCATGCTCCTGCCGCCCCACTCTGGGCCCTACCAGTGCTGGCCCCAGGGCACTGGCACAGGCCCCGCGCTCCCACCCAGCTGTCACTGTGCTCCTGTGCACCCGCTGACTCCCACTCCCCCGCTCCACCTGTAGCTGCCATTTCCCGGCTTTCCTGCTGGCTGCCGGTCACTCCATCACCACGTAGCTCTTGAATGTATGGCTGGACTCCCGGACTCAGCAGGAGCTGGCCTGGCCCAGCCCAGCCCCGAGGATTAGGGTGACCCCCATGGTCCTCCCCTGCCTTCCGCCCACCACCTTCTTATCTGAATTCCCCTCTTGGTCTCAGGGAGACAGGAACAGCCCCAGGAGCCCAGGCCAGGAGCCTCTGCTAAGCATGGGGCTTCTGGATTGGAGGTAGCAGGGCCAGGCTGGATGGGCCTTGCTTCTGGGCTGCTGGTTTTCCCTGGTTCCTACTGCCCCTGTCTCCTGTCATCTTCGACAGGCAGCCAGCAGCAGATAAATATTTATTTTCTAAATCTTTTAGGGGCCCTGTGGGCTGGATCTGGCCCACAAGCCATATTTTGCACGCCCCTGGCTTAGATCCAAAGATCTCAAAGTTGGGTTGAAGTATGATTGCACTCAAAAAGCCATTATACAATTCCCTTTCCAACGTATTAGCTACAGTACATTAATGCATTAACATAATTCAGACTTGGGTGAAAGCAACAGTCCTTGATCTCAAGACTCAGCGTAAGGGTGAAAGAGAGATTATTGCATTACACAGTTTTTAGAGATTTTCCTTACATGTCCCCTTTCCCTGAAACCACTTCCCTATACTTTGGTAAACAGTAACACAGGATACCTATTTGGTAAAGGGGCCTGAGAATAATATAGGTAGGCTGGCCAGCTGGAAATTCTGGTTAAATGCCGGATAGCAGAGATTTTACTGTATTAGGAGAAACGTTCTCACTAGGAGGGTAGTAAAGCACTGGAGCAGGTTACCCAGAGAGGTGGTGGACTCTTCATCCTTGGAGGTTTTTAAGACCTAGCTAGACAAATCCCTGGCTGGGATGATCTGGTTGGGGATGGTCCTGCTCTGAGCAGAGGGTTGGGCTAGATGTTACCTCCTGAGGTCTCTTCCAACCCTCATTTTCTATGATTTTATTAAATATATGGATGACCTTTTTTTTCCCCCTTGACATCACTTGAATGAGATTTGGGATGTGAAACTGCTAGAAATTAAACTGACCAGCAAACATGGGTAAAATCCTTAGGCAAATTGGTTTGTGGGTTTTGTGGGTTTGTTTCTCATTTTAAAGTATAATTTTAGGGAAAAGTCATAGAAAATACACATTTTTAATTTTTCAGTGAAAAATGTAATTATTTTTAAATGATTTTTAACCAAAGCATGAAAGAAATGGGAATCAAAAATCTTCATGTTCTAAAGACTGTTTAAAAAAAACAACTTAAAATATTACTTATTTACCATACTCTCTTACAGAAAAGATTAATTACATTTCTGAGACAGTTTTTGGAAATAACTGTTAAATCTTTCATTAATTTTTTTAGAATTCTCAAGCAGCTTTACTAGCCAGTATGCTTTAATTGTGATAAGTAGAATGACTTGCATACATAATCAACATTAACAGTAGAAGTAAATTAGATTTTAAAAATTGCCTTGCATTTTAGTAATTAAAGATTTTATTGAAAACATAAGGAGGTTTTTTTTTAATGTGCTTTTTAGGCTGATAATGCTCCTTATGAGCTACCTTGATTAGATAAATGATCTGCCTAATAGAAGAAACTAAAGCTTTTTTTTTAACACTGTCCTGTGGTTAATTTATCCTTCAGGTCTGTATTTTTCGTATCAAGATACCCAGCAATGATACTCCCTTCCGGTGATTCACATCAGTTACTTACACATCACTCATCTCTATAGCACTGGAGGATCAGTCAGCTGTAAGAAAGCTGCTTCTGTAAACACCAAGGTCACTGTTTTATTGAAAGAAACAGCTTACATAGCATCATATTAAAGATGGGAAATCTGTAGCATTTATACATATGTGCAGAACTATGTGGTTGCTCAAACAGCCCCTTTTGGGATGTTAAATGTCTTTGCCCACAGATCTCATAAACAATTTATGAAGGATCTTATATACAGCTAAGCACATTTCTCACAACAATACCTAAACCAAGGGGAACTATATGTCACCCAGAGGGACAAACAGGCTTCTCAGAACTTGCAGCAGCCAAGCTTTTAACTAGTACATAGATCTGTTTTTCACAAGTACTTTTATGCCCTTCATCACTGTAGTATTTGAATGTCAGATTCTACCATGATAGCACTCAAAGCCTTGGATAGTGGTACTCCATGTGCTCTTTAGACCGGAGGAACTTTTTTCCCACGGATGTAATATGATTCTGTGGAATTTATTCTAAAGGAAGGTAAAATTTTAAGCCTGTACAAATAGCCTCTGAGGCCGGATCCACATGTGCAGGCACGTGAAGTTTGTGGCACCGCAAACCTCTTTGCAGTGCTAGAAACTGTATGCGTTGCACATTAAACCATGCATGGTGCTGCTACTTTGCAGTGCTGGAGCAAAATTTGCTACCAGGATTTCTCAGTAACACCAAAAAAAACCCAAAGGAAAAAGCAGTGCAAAACATGCCAAAGTGCCAGGACAAATGCAGAGACAGGGGAGCTGTCTGTTCCTGTTTCCATACGCTGCAGAGCTCCAGCGCTGAGGCACCCTGCGCCCCAGCCAGCCAGTCCCCAACTGGCTGGTGTGCAGTATGCCTCGAGACAGGGGAGCAGGCAGCCGTGGGCTGGTTGTTCCCATGTCTTCACATGCCTCAGTGTGGGGGCTCTGCAGTGTGCGAAGATGGGGCATGTGCCACTCCCCAGCTGATGGGGCACAGGGTGACTCACTGCAGGGGCTGCCTGCCAGCTCCCCCCATGCTGCAGCACCCTGTGTCCCAGCCAGCTCCCCCTGCAGCACACGGAGTAGCAGGACAATGTGTCCTGCTGCGAAGTGCACAGACAGCCTCATGCACAGAAGCACGCACTGCGGCACACGATAGTGACAAATTTGTGCCACTACTATTTGTGTTGCTGCAAACGCATGCCTGTACTCGTGTGGATGCAGCCTAAAAGGTGACATTGTGTGGCCTCTCATGCTACAAGAAGAGTGCTGTGTAAAGAAAAAACATCATTTCACAGACACAGTTCAGCAGCCAGGAGATGCAGCTTCATACCTCAGAATATCTGAGCACACATTCAGTCTTTGTGTGGAAAGCAGAGAAAAGCAGCATCAGGAAGAGGCAAGTTGGCATTTCCCGTAAGTATATAGGTTTCACTGCCAGGTGACTGACTGCTCTCCACCTCTAAGTGAACAAAATGAAGTGGATGGTAACAGCTATTGTTTGTGCAAATGTCAGAGCTGTCTAGGATGTTACACCAGTCACAGGTTGTCTCCGCATGGCCTGAACATGTGGTTAGCTTAGAGACAAAAGAAATACCCACTGAAGTAATTTGAGTTATCTTAACATGGTCCTGTAAGTTCTTATACTACTCCGCTAACAGAGACGATCTTTAGTTCATGTGCTGAGAGTTTTGCCAGAAGAGGGTCCAACCTATTCTGTACCTAATGACAATCCATGAAGCCCATGTACTCATGCATAGCATTATCTTATAATGCAATCCCTTTTTAAGTGTTACTGGTCTGACTTAAGAGAGGCAGAGTATCCACATCTCTAGCAGAAGTCTGCATCTGATCTATTGTGCATGAGGATGAAGTAGCTGCTATATTTCATCCCAGGTGTAGCTGGATTGCACTGGTCAATAAAGAGTTGCATGTTGCCTTTGCTGTTTGCCTTCTGGATGGAAGGCACTGTATATTGTTGCACATTATAATTAATTTCTCTTCATGGTTCAAGGCCAAAGGTCATGGAGCATATGGGATCATAGCTTGAGGTCCTCACCTAGAGAAATCCCCCCCTTTCAGAGATCTTAAGACTGGATTTGGTCATCAACCGCTCCTATACATTTGACAGAGTTCTGCTCCAACGCGTGCTAATTAGCACATGTTGAAGCAGACTCAATTAATCGAGTCTGCTGGAGCATGCTAATTAGTGCACTCCAGCAGCCTCCGCATCACGTTTATTCAGCATCCCTGCATTTAAAAATAGTGGTGGGAGCACTTTAACTAAAGATCATCAAATGAGCTTTAGTTAAAGTGCCCCTGCTGCCATTTTGAAGCACAGATGCTGAATACATGTGACGCCATGGGTGCTTTAATTAAAGCAGCTCTGAGAGCATAAAAGTACATAGATCATAAAAGTACTCTCAGAGCTGCTCTAATTAAAGCACTCCTCCACCCCAGAGCATGTGTATAGATGTCCCTGGTCTAAATTCCTGTGCAAAAGTCTATAGAAAGTCAGGTTTTTTTCTTGCGTCATAATCATAACTTCTGGTTGAGCTAGAGCAAACTTCTTTACGTTTAACCTAAAGAAACTCCTGATTTGAAGGATCCAGTGCCAGAGGTACCAGTGCACACCTAGGAAAGTTTTTTCTGATGGCTCACCGCTTTCCCTGGGGGTTGAGATGGCACAAGAGCTAAGGCACACAGTTGACAGTCTGGAGGTTGTATGTTTGATGCCGTTAGTAGAGGTGCTTGGGCGCAGCCCTGTCAGATTCCAACAAATCTGTGAATTCTGCTAAACACCTTCTCACAAGGACACAAAAAAGGGAAAGGATCAGTTTCCTTGATAAGAAAAATTGCCTTTTCTTTTTAGACTGAATCTGTTTAGCTTTTGTGTCTACTGAATTTAATAAGACTTATACATATGTGAAGATGGACTAAAGGTTTAGCTTTGGATGATATTTCCTATTTAACCAGCCACCGGGTGATTATCAGCAGCATTGAAATGACTCAGACTCATAAATGTCCTTTATGAAGGCAACTTAAAAGATCAGATTTTCAGAGGTAGTTAGCACTGAGAGGGGCCTATTAGGATTTTTAAAAGTGCCTTTGCTGGTTTGGTGCCTTTTATGTTTCTAAATCATTTCTGAAAATGGGACTTTGGCTCTTAATTCCTTTGGGTACTTTTGTAAATATTGCCCAAGAGTGAAAGGAAATATGACAGTCAATGGATATAACAGGCACTGAACAATATGTGGCAACCGTTGATCCTCCTGGATCATGCCTTATGCATGAGGGTCACCCAGACCTTCACTGCATATGCCTGGGCAGGAATTTTTGGAGGAGTGGAGGCTACTGAACAATATAATGCTATGCAAAAAGAACTTTAAAAAAATAAATTGTATGCAAATCCATTTCAAAGCCACTTGAACCAAATGGACTGAGTAGTTATTATGGAAACCCAAGTTGAAAGGTTAGAAAATTCAGCAGTCAACAAACCGGTGCCATTCAGGGGACATTTCTCTGAAAATTGTCATACATATATTAAGCATATCATGATAAATTAAGTGCCCCACTTGTATATACTTTCCAGAGTCCTGAAGCATGCATGAAGCTGTGTATCACTTTTCAAAATCCCCCAAAGAAAAGCAGGTGCAACATGTTCTTGTAGCTAATGCACAAGCCTGGCAGTCAGAAGCCATTTCTGTTGTTGGCCCACTCTGTAACATTAGGCAAATTATATAATCTTTTTTTGGCCTCCTTTTCCTCATGTGTAAAGTAGGATAATACTTAACTATTTCAAAGGGGTTTCATGATTCTGATTGCATTAGTTATAGTTAAAATGTTCAGATCATTAGATATCAAGAGCTCTGTGAGTATATATCATTATTAATATATTTGATATTTTAGGACTTTTTGAGATGTTCCTAAATATTATACATATTCAGGGCTAATATTTCAAATGTTTTGCCCATCTAATCCAAACCTCGTGTTTTGGGAGCTGCCCATGGCTGCAGTTATGTGATTGACACCTGCAAACATGATGCTCGTGAAGAACTACATGTTTGGGCGTGGGATATTTGGAGAATACAATTTAGGCTGCAAAAAATCTGAAATTTTATCTAAAAATTGTTTTGAGGTTTTCCTTTGCCAGCTCTGAATGAACCATGTGGCTTGGAGGGAGTGGCTGCAAAGCTGTCTAAATGCTGCACACAGAGTAAAAATAAGCTTTTTGCATTAATCAATTATAATAATTATCCTCCTAAACACATGCTTGGTAAGTTATGAGTCTTATAGAGATTGATTTGACTAAAATAAGCACCTAATTTGCATTTTTCTGATTTTTCTCCACTCCATTTCTTCCCATTAAGGAGCTTGTTCTATAAAAGACAAATATTCAAAGCATATTTAAGAAAAATATGATGTTCCACACCCACCTGTTAACGCATTGATCCTTTACCTGAAATGCCCTTCTGTAAGCCTCAGCCAGGAAAACGTGTCTAGCCCTCAAGGTGAAAACTGTAAGGGAAAGTTTTCCACTCTTGGCAAAGAAGATTAACCTTTAGGCTCCCATTCAGTTTTCCATATGGAATTAATTTTAAATATGAGGGTTTAGAGAAAATCTCTGCATCTCCAGAGCATTTAAGGGCTAAATAAGCTTGGAATTCATACATGAAAAAGTTAATAAAAAGAGGGCAAATATATTAAAAGGCCAGTACATAAATAGCTAAAAATAAATTGGACGTCTTAGGCTGCAGGAAAAAACCTGCCATTAATCAATGCACTCTTTATTTTTCTTTTAAGATCATTTATATTTGGACTGTTCATAAGTAAAGCTGAGCATTGAAGTCAATAAGAGTTTTAAGTGCCAAGCACATCTTAGGGGCCCCGACTCAAATGTTCAGTAAAAGCAAATAGAACAGACTCCCAATGATTTCAGTAGGCATTAGACCAGGTCTGGGATCTGGCAGATGATTAGTATCTACCATGAGCATACTTAAATAAACCTTCAGCTATTTGCACACAACATTCAACTCCCCACAAAGCAATATTTATATTGTATATGGGGGTAATAGTGCAAACAACAAACCAACCAGGTAATGTTACTTACTACATAGTTTCCAGTAGGAATTGTCAAATGTACTCTACTCTGTATCTGTGAGGTGAAAACTAAATACTGGTAGATCTAGAAGTAATCAGGTCACAAGAAAATAGAGGCTTTATTTTTTCCAGCTAAACCTAATTTTGAACTTCTGTCCAAAAATAGTGTCATTCCTTTCTCTTTGTTTCTCGGTCTCAAAAATGCTAGTTTCTTTTCCCCTGAGAAAATTCCTCAGTAGTTTTTAACTGGCAAGTATTAAGGTGCTGTCCCCTGTTTCCCATCTCAGCCCATACTTTAACATCTTATTGAGAGCCTCTAGTATCCTTATTCACCTGTGATTTCAACTGTGTACAGGCAGTCCTCGACTTATGACATAATTGGTTCCCGAAAACTGCATCTTAAGTCGAAATGTCGTAACTCGGAATCATTTTTCCCATAGGAAACAGTGTTATAAATAGGGATTGGTTCCTGAACGAAGGCCCAATACCCTATTTTCACCAAAAATAACCCAGAATTTTGTACTCAATCAATTACAGATGAATAATATAGCTACATTAATGCATCTATATTGTAAATAGCAATCATATTGATTTGGAAGGACTTATTTGAGGTGACTTTGTTGGACTTCTTGAAGGGTTCTTGGCGGGAGTCTTCTCAGGAGTCTTGGCTGCAGGTTTTTCTGGAGCTTTGTCTGCTTTCTTAAAGAAAGTGTCCAAGGAAGTTTGGACAGATGTTCTCCAGGGACAAGAGTGGCGTAGCGAACTTGTTTGCTTGTGTGGTGTTGCATCAGATCAAGCATTGTAAAGTCAAAACTGACGTCAGAAAGTTGAAACAGGGTGTCAATTTATAAACGTTATATGTGCAAAACGTTGTAACTCGAAACGTTGTAAGTTGAGGACTGCCTGTACTGCAGAGTTCATCAAGAATGTGCAGAGGTGGCTACAAAGAAGAGAGAAAACCAAGGAAGTCTCCATTGAGGATGCCTGTACAAAGGAGGAAGACAGCAACGGCATGCACAGAGATAGGAGGAAGCTGCAGAGAAACGATAATGTAGGGCATGGTTTAAGCAAGAATCAAGACTAGGTCCAGATTTTGGAAACAGAGATCTGAAGAACCTTTAGGAGTTTTTTTATCTTGGACTATCCATCGATTCCCTAGCAGTGGAAACTAAAGAGTCCAAGAAGCTAAGCTTCTGCTGTTTACTTTGATTAGATTCACTGAAGTGTAACTCAAGAGTCATTGCAGGATTACTGCTAGTGCTAGTGCAACTTTCCTGCCCTTATTAGTGCAGCAAACAAAAACAATATATTTGAGCTTCCATTTCCCCTCTGCTACATCCGATTAAAACATATAGCTGTAGAAGTGGTTTTGTACAGTTGCTCAGTGGCGCTTTTTTCCCGACTAAGCTTCCTGCTTTCCAGGAGTGAATGCTGGTAATATATCTGTATAATGGAGGGAACTTCAGAAAGGTACATAACACCTCATTTCCCCTCAGTTGGATATCACTTTCCGCTCATCCTTCCACTCACACTTCATGAATGGCAAAGAGAAAAACTATTTCCAACCATACTCCAGTAGCTATTAAAACACATCAAACAGCTGCCGTAAAAATATAAAGTAGCTCATTGCTACAACGATTCTATAGACTTTATGGCTAAAAGGTATAGACTAAAATGCATCAATAATGAGTGAAACGCACTCTTCTGGTATTCAGTAACCAATCCTTCACTGTTGGCTAGCTCATCAGTATACCTCTGAGATCTCAAAGAGATGAGTTAGAAAAGACTGAGCTAGGGATTTGTATGCACTAGGCTTTTCCCTCAGTTCCAGCCATTGATGTAGTTGCAGCAGTGAAACCCCTAGCGCAAACAGTTACGGTCACTGTTTGCAGTGCGGGAGCTTACCCTGTGTGTATTGCCTGTCTATATTAGGGCTTCACACAGTGTAGATGCACTGCTGGCTGTAACTGGGGCAAATCCCTTCTGTACGCAAGGCCTGGCACTGTGCGTAGGGAAAGCAAAGTTAACAGATGGGTGAGAAAGCCAAGGCCAGATCTCAACTGTCTGGAGTCATTCTGCTGATAGCAATGCCAACTGCACATCCCTACTCCAACTACAAAGAAAGCTCATGGGCCAGATTTTCAGATGGAGTAAACTAGCATCTGATGGCTGACTTATACCAGCTGAGGATCTAACTCCGTATTGAAAGTTTCCCTCTTATTTGTTTTACTAACAACCCCTCAAGGCCCAGTTCTGCAAATACTTACTACTGAGTGTGATTACTCCCATTCAAATTACCAAGGAGATGAGCACAGTCTAGCTCTCTAGCTTTAATTTCCCAAGCTTTCACCTTAACTGCCTTTGTGCTCCAGGTGCAAGTAAGAGAAAAATCCAGGGAACTGGACTAAATATAAATCTGTGCAGAATTTAGACCAAGAAGACATACTTTTTCAGTCAGTGGGTTGATAGATCAGAGAGTGATATCTCTATCGACAGGTTTTTTTAGGCAGAAATCAAACAGAGCTGAGTAAATAAAAGACCAAATACTTAACTGGTGCACCTCCTTGAAGTCAATGGAATTAAACCTGTAGATAATTTCTCTTCACGTACTCCAGTGAGAACAGCTTAGTGGCTCTTAGGCATTCACAGCATGCTTTAAACCTAGTTCCTCGCTTTAAGAGACGCAAAAAAACAAGTTAATGGGACATAAGTAGAGTAGGCACATGAACAGTTTCCAAGGTACAGTAGTTACGGGAGTCCTTAAACCCCCTTACTCAACACCAGGCTCAGGTCTTGCCTACTGAGAAAAGATTGCAAAGGTGTGGGAAGCCTCAGGTCTACTTAACTTGGAACAAAAGAAACAAGCCCTAAAACCCAGAGCCTTCAGTTTCCATTGTGTTGAGCTGAAGTCAGGACATGGCGCTCTTTTGTCAATATAACTAAATCTATGCTGAAACTTCTACTGTTATAAAAATGTATAATATCTCATCTTGGAAGGATGCAATACTGGCACAAGTTTCTAGTTTCCAATACCCCATCGCTTATCTCAGGAATGGGGCAAACATGCTTTAATCTGTTTTTGGAATCCCTTTGTTCTGGGGATTTTCAGTTGCTTATACGGCCCCCTGTGGTGTTTTTCATTTTAAAGAGAGTAATAGGGTCTGAATCTTTTCTTAATTATATCATCATAAATCCACAGGCCATAGGTTTCAGTGGATTACTTTGAGTTTATACAAGCGTATATGACAGCAGACTGTGTCCTGGGCTCCCGCTGGGTGCCACTCCCCCAGTCACTCCAGCTGCAACAGCAGCTGGAGTTTCCCGGCTCCCCCTCCTTTCTCTGACTTACACGACTTCCCCGCTCCCTCCCCAGGGTGCAAGGCAGTGCAT
>NW_017729012.1:3292436-3345580 GCF_001723915.1 Gavialis gangeticus
GGTGCCTTTGCTATGCCCTCGCCGAACAGCTCCCGCCACTTGGTGTCTGGGAGGGATGCAAGGGCGGCATGATGGATCATGCAGTGCATCACAGCACAGGAAACTGAGGGTGAGCCTGGGCATGTGATAGGAGGTGAGGAGGGGAGAGGAGTAGGTGCATGGAGCAGTAGAGGGGTCTCCACGCAGTGCACAGCCTGGGGGTGCTGGGCCCCTTCTGGTGTGGCTGGTGGGGCATTCTGCCCATGCTGCTGAGAAGTTGGACAGCCCCAACCTAAAGGAACAAAAATCTACATTTAAAAACAGCTGATTCTGTCACACTGATCGAGAAGACAGAACTCATTTCATATGATTATTAGAAAAGGAAAATGATACAGGATCCTCATTAAAATGGAAATGCTGAAATAGCTGGGTAATTTGGCATTGATTCTATCCCTACCCCCTCGCTCACTTTGTAAGCCACTTTGTATTAAAAGTAACATGTCTGGTGGATGATGCTTCAACATCCGTTATTGCTGAAGTAAAATTATTTGCTTTTTTTTTCCTCTCCCTCCATATTCTTCCAGCATCTGCACATATAACTCTCTCTCCTGTATAATAATCACTTCAAGTGTTGATTGCTGATATCTTGGAACAGTGCATCAAAGGATGTGGGATTCTGCCTTCATTTTTACAAATTAGTGTTTTGACGTGGGATTTTGATTTTTGTGCATCATCATTCACTAGGTCAGCTGACTGTTGTTGTTTTTTTTTTATAAAAGGTGTGTGACATCTACAAGGAGGGACAGCATAAAGCCTGTATAGCACTTAATCTTGATCACAAGAACCAGTGTGGGATTTAAGTGATGCACAGGTCTTGGGCAGGCCTTCTCCACAAAAGTTGGTTTCTCTTGGTAAGCAAACAATTTGTTTTCTTCTCTTTTTCTCAGAATATTTGTAGGTGAACCCCAGTTTGCCCAAATGTCCTCCACGCTAGAAATATTTAGTATTTGCTTCATTGTTCTGATTTTTGTTTTTTACCTCATTTGATCCCATGCAGGAATGTCAAACATATAGCCCGTGAGTCAGATCCAGCCAGCAGGGCTTTATGATCCAGCCAGCAGGCACTGCACACAGTACAAGGGGTTGGTCCATGCCTATAGCGCCTGCACTGGACCAGTCCTGAGTAAAGGCCCTGGGGCTGGGCTGGATTGGGCCACACTGGAACCAGTGCTGAGGGCCAGTCCAGCAGGGCACTACTAGCCGCTTGCCAGCCCTCTGTGCCACATGTGTCACAGCATCCAGCCCGCACACTGCATGCACAAGCCCTGGAGTGGGGCCAGCTGCCAGCACATGCCACACGTGACACATGGGGCTAGACTGGGCACGCAGGCTGCATGCAGCACAGGGCTCCAGCATGGGGTACGTGCTCCATGTGGTCCCCTGCTGCACCGACTCTGTGCACTGGCTCTGGGGTGTAGTCCTGATCCAACCCTCAGACCAGACCAGCGACTCTCATCTGGCCCAACAGGTCAGATGACTTTGACACCCCTGATCCAATGAATGTTCACTGTGTTAATCATTTGGTTTATCTGTGATTGGCCTGATAAGAACCATCGTGATGTCTTATTCCTTGCCTGGACAGAAGCTGAAACAATCCTGACACAGAGAGTTGTTTGTGCTAATCTAAAATTCTATTGCCTGCAAAGACTTGTGAGCATGGCATTAACATTAATTTCCAAAGAAGATTTTGGCCAAGAAGGCTCACTGCAGGAACGTTCAGAGACAGCAATGACAAAAGGGTTCATAGCAGGTTTGCAAAAAGTAATGTTAAATGTATACCCAGCTTTGGCTATGATGCATTTTATTTCTGTTTTTTAATATTAAAACCATGGCTCCAGTTCAGGAAGGCACTTAAAGAAATGCTTAAGTTCATCCCTATTCAGAAAAGCACTTGAACATACGCTTAATTTTAAACATGTACTTAAAATCACATTGACTTCAGTAAGACGTAAGCACGTGTCTAGGAATAAGATTCTTCCCTGAATCAGAATCTGACTATATTATCATTTTAGGTTTAGTTAATAATATATAGTTATATGTATGTCAAAATATTGCAAAAGAAGCAAATTGTGAGCTTCTTTGCCCCTGATATAGATATCTATAACTAATTTTGACCTTTATGGTTGTTTTCTAATCTATGCTTGAATTAAGAAAAAACAAAAATTAAAATAATTAACTATGATTTTTTTTAATACTCTAAAAGTATTAGGTTACACAAAAGGATCTGTGCTGTAGTAATCCTGCATACAAGACGAGAGTACCCAGGGTGTACAGCAGATGGTTTCAAAGGAAATCCTCGAGAGCGAGGATTAAAAAGCAATTTTCAGCAAGTTTAAAATGGGTCTTCATATTTGGGTCACAGAAATTAACTCTTTCATGGCAAACAATGGGAATCTTTTGTCAGTTTATCACTGACACATTTTTATTTTTATAAAGTGTCAGCATGCCCGGTGGAAAGAGAAATGTGAATGACTATTGACTCACATCCTCTTCTGCTGTTTCATCTTGATTTATAAATGCCACAGTGCCTCCAATGCTTTTGTTCCTATTGGAACGGGAGCTAAACCAAAAAAATTACAAAACCACAAAAGGTACAAGTTAACAGGATTCATCAGTCAGATAATAACCAATATAAATAGGCAGTCCTTTAAAAATAATTATGTATGTTTATTCTTAAAACCAATTTAATTGATGTTTAGCTATAGGATATCTTAAATAATCTATCTGTGTATCTTAAATATGTATCTTAAATATCTTAAGATATCTACTGGTCAATCCATATCTGGGATTGTATAAAAAGAGTAAAGGTGTAAGGTGCATATCTGCCACTGAATTTGAAATTTCCAGCCTAATTCCTAGTTCTGCCACAAACTTTGTGTGGGATCCTAGGCAAGTGATAAGCCCTGGTTCCAAAGCTCTGTCATCTCAGTGGGGTTAATAATACTTCCACCTTTTCTATTTAGATTTGAAGCGTCTGTTGCAAAAACTTTTTCTTACTGTGCATTTAAGGAATTCTTATGGATCTGCAGCCTTTATTTTTAAGGGTCTTTAAGTGTTCTCATATAATAAATAACAGACTGTCATTTATATTATGGATACAAGGCAGCTACCACTTTCAGTAAGCTCTCCAAATGAGTCAATACAAAACACAAAAAAACTAAGCTGCTTGTGTACAAAGCCTGAGTCCTCAGTGTCCTTATGTATAGCAATAAGACATGGTCAACATATGCATATCAAGAAAAGAAGCTGAACAGCTTCCACCTACACTGCTTACCATGCATGCTTGACATCAAGTGGTAAGACAGAATCACCAGCACAGAGGTCATCACCAAAGCCAACCTCCCAACCATCACTGCACTACTCAAACAGCAGCACCTATGCTGGCTTGGCCATCTCCACAGGATGGAAGATGGGCACATCCCAAAGGCCATCCTGTATGGGCAAACTACAGGTGGGGAGAGAAGAGTAGGGCACACAAAACTGAACTTCAAAGACGTTTGCAAGCAGGATATGAAGGCTTTTGGAATCGACCTAAACCTTTGGAAGGCCTTAGCAGGAGACAGGACAAAGTGGCGCTCCCTTCTCAACCATGGAGTCCACATCACGACGCTCAAAACGGTTGCTCAAATTACAACAGAAACGTGACCAAAGGAAACAGATTGTCAGTACAGCAGCCCCTAATGCCATGTATACTACTGTGGCAGGACCTGCAAGTCTAACATCGGTCTCTTCAGTAACAAGAGAAAATACACCACCAGTCAGTAGAACAGTTGCAATACCCTCCATTACTCGCTGATGAACGGATGCCATACATACAAGATTTTCATAAAGTCTGAACAATATATTCCTAGATTACAATGATTTTTCTCTTACTTTATTACAACGTGACAAACATGTTTGAAACCAAATGACAGATAAGTAAGTAAATGGAAACAATAAACAAAAACTGGTTTTGTTGTCATCCTTAGATATTGGCCCAGAATTTTGTTGGGAAGAAAACACTGTACTTGCCTTTGAAAGGTCCTTCTGCTGCCTTTGGAGGTTGTTCCGTATTTCTCTGAATCCTCAATACGTTTTTGGAGCTATTTAGGAATTTAAGAAAAGTAATAGCTTGAATTCTGAAGAAGCAGTACAGTAGCATGCAAATGCTCTTCCTGGTTGCAGGAGTTCAAGTTGGTGGAAGTACCTTCAGAGTTTGAACATCCAGAAATATTAGTGTCAGTATGCTCCATTTAGGACTATAGTGAGCAGATGCCTATCAGCATTGTGGTTTGTGCTCTGAGATCAGCAGCCATACAGGGCCATATCCCCAGCTGTCTAAATAGCCTAGCTCCAAGAGTAACTTGGTTCTTCAGTGAATTATACCAGCTGAGAATATGGCTCACAAAAGATTTTAAAATAAACATATTAGGAGCTTGATTCACCTTTTATGCTGTATATATCTGCACAGTTCTGGTAATGTGAAGGAGCTTTAAAGTGATCATAAATTGCACTTACACCCTCTTTAAAGCCTCTTCCTATTGTTGGAGTAATGTAAAGGGACCTTAATGTAAATGCAAATTAGGCCCTAGGCAGTATTCAATACTAAAAAATGAAATGGAACAACTGATACTGTTTTATCTTGTTTCTAAAATTAAATCAGACATATTTTAAACAGATCTGGAAAGCTGACTGAGAATAGGTGCCTGACTCTTTGCTGAGTAAATCCTAAAGGCTGGTTTCAATTTCGTCTTAGGGAGGAGTTGATTGAATTGCACTTTGGCTACTATATTAGCCACATGTTAACAACAGAGGACAATGTACTCCTGAAAAGGCATCATAAATGTCCTGATGGGATGACTAACTGCAGGTGAATTCACAAAAAGTTAATTAACAATCTCAAGTAATAGATGTTTTCTGCAGGACTGCTCCAAGATTAATATCAATGTCTTGAAACATCTTAGGTTCTTCTCAGAAAAGATCAAATGATTAATGAAGATCCTGTTACAAGATACCTTTCAAATGCCTCATACTGTTGTTCTCAGACGAATCCTAGAATGTTTCAGTAGATTTATGACTTCTTATACTATGCGTGAATTTAATTTCATAGCTACATCTTCCATTGGCTTCAATGGCAGTTTTACCTGTACAAGGTCTCATAGGCGGAGCCCTGATAAAATTCACACTAGTTTTTATTCTATTCAGTTTGCTATACCACAGTGACAAGTATAGCATACGAATGCTTGAAAATCCTATGATTTATCCTTTACTTTCAGTAAATATATCAGTAATTTTTTTGTGTGCTTAGAACACTGCTCTATGTTACGGTTAGTGAAAAATGTTCCCTTTGGTTTGGGTTCAGTCTAAATTAGAGTAGGCCTTGCTAAAATAAAATTGTGCCAAATGCCGCATGCATTTATTTTTTATTTATATTATCATAAAATGCTGCAGCATTCTGCACTAATGTGACTGGGAGAAAATTGCATTTGTCAAGGCGAAATGAAAGGGTGTTACAGTAATTAGTGTGCAAGGTGGTGAGAGCCTGCATGAGACTTTTTTCTGTAGGTATGAATATGAAAGGACATGCCCAGATTTTGATTTAAGTAGCGCCAGCGAAAATCTAGAGTAACTGCACTGCTGCTAATGTAGTTATCCCAGATTTATATGTGTGCCGACCAGAATTTTGCTAGGGGTTTTCATTTTCCTTCATTATTCTTTTCATAACTTCTCTGTTGAAAAAATATCTTGAGGGATTCTGAGAGGTCCCAGCTGACCTGATATAAGGTTTGATCCGCAGTTCAGGAAGTAAGCTGGCCAAATCCCATTGAGTGTGTCAGGATCATTCCCTGCTTGTAGGTACTACTGAGGTAGTATGGATTGTATGGTAGTATGTTATGGTAGTATGAGGTAGTATGGACTGAGGTAAATGTATTGTTCTGTGTGGAATACTGAGTGCATTAACCTATTCCTCTCAGGACCATGAATTCACATGCATTGTCACCGGGTACATGACGCACACATGCAAATGCACCTTCCTTCTGCATAGGTTGCCATGGACTGTTTTATTGATGGCTCTTTAAGAAGTGAGTTGAGGAAGAGGAGATAATGAACAATTGATTCTTCTCTGCAGGTCTCTTGCTTACTGCTGGACTTGGACAAACCTAATCTGTGGAGATAATTAAAGTTCCTTTACTCTGAATGCAGTAAGTAGAGTTTTAGTTTTATGAAACTCATTAGGAGCCTATTTGCCCCATACAGGGTGGAAAAAGGTGAAAATGCCAAAGCACAAGCAAATGCCCAAAGTGATACAGTGGGTACCGATTTGTTATCTGGTTGCATGTTTGCAAGAGTGATTTCTACATGGCATGTTAGCCGAGGAAAGAAAAACAACCCTGTCGACAAATTGAATAACAGAGCTCTAATTGTGAATTGTCAATGAAGATACCAAATGTAACAATATTTTGAAAGATACATTCGCCAGGATTACAACTAGTTTATTTATCTCAGCATGGTAGAGGGATTCTGCTGTTGCTATGCGTCTTACTACACGATGTGTGTTGTGTATTGCTGTGAGCTATTAGCATTCATTTGTTAGCTACACTTAGACAAAAACATCACACAACCCAAAAATATATAAGTAAATATTTAGCTTTAATTTTGACTAAGAAATGCCTATCTCAGGATTTCAGGTAACAAGAACATTCATGTGGGATTTTATGATGTGTAATAGCGTGGCATGTTTTCAGGTCTACTTCATCTCAATAAACAAAGGTGCACACAAATAAAAACACATCTCTAACTCATGTAAAGGAAGGCCCAATTCTTGTCAGTGCCATGACCTTCCCAGGGTACAGTTTGTCCTATTGACAACTGATCAGACCTCAACAATACTAAGTGCTAAAAATATGTTGGTTTTTTGTGAAACAAACAAACCGAGATCTTTGCCAAGAAGCAGATGCTTGAACAGGTGTGTACTTCCAAATACAGGTTATAGAGAATGGCAGTAATATCAGGTATATGCCATTGCTAAAATAATCATCATAATTACCTTGGAAATAATTTTCATCAGGCAGGTACTACATTTGCCCTTATGAGTAGTCTTAAGGCCTGATCCAAAGCCCATTGAAAGCAATGGAAAAACTCCCGCTGAGTTTAGTGGGTGTACAGAACAGGCTGCAACTGCTCCTTTTGCACAAAAAAGCAGCTGTGAATGCTTGGTTGTTGGGAGTATTCTATATTTACTGGCATTCCTGTGGCACTTATCACCATAGTGCCTTCTGCAAACATTAATGCCTTTATCCTCACAACACCTCTGTGAAGCAGGGACTTATTATCCCCAAGTGACTAGCATAGGGTCACACAGGAAATCTGTGGCAGAGCTGAGAATAGAACCTGCATCTCAAGTACCAGTTTAGTACCTTAACCACAAGATTATTCTTTCTCTTGAGAAGCAGTAGGACTCCTAATTTTGTAGGGTGATTAAAAAACTTCCATTAATGTTAATTACACAGCAAGCTAAAAGCCTTATTCTGCAAACACTACCACGCATAGCGCTTACTAGTGTGAAGCCAAGGGGGTTACTCAAAGTAGTAAATGCTACACTTGGTAATAACTGTTTTCAGTACTGGGTCCAGAACTGACTTCCAGTTTTTACAAAACTTGAATATTGTTTTGCTCAAAATGTGCACTCAGTGTAGAAACAGTAGGCCAGATTCTGAACTGATTTATGCCCATTGACTCCACCGAGGATACACAAGTTGTTGTTCAGCGCAAATTTTGTCTGAATGAGTCCATCTGCTATGGTGACAGACCACAGGAGACTGGTTCTCTTGACTCTATAATTTATTAACTAGGTCTGCTGGTAATGACATATCCCAGATTCTTGCAGCAGTTCCTTTCAGTAGTTAATAATCTTGTGATGGTAAAAACATGTGTAATTCTGAAGGCTCCTCAAAAGCTGTAGAAACTGTGTGTTGGTTACCACCACAAAAATTATGGGAAGTTATGCAGCTGACATCTGCAACTGGCTTGATTATTTTTTTCAGTAGGATATTTGGCTTTGATACTGAACCGCTTTTTTGCCAACAGCATTTCTCTTCTTGAGAGATTTAGGAATGGAGACTTATCTTTCCCTCCCTTAGTGAAAGAGCAAACCTTGATTCATCAGAGCAGGAACTTTGCTGAAAGCAAGCTATTTGTGGACTCCAACAATTAATTAAGCTGTGATAAGAAATCAAAGTTTTGGTAACCAACTGTGCTGGGGTTAACAATGGTATATTCTTTTAACTCTGGTGTAAACATAGTGTACATGGATTGCCATTTTGATAGTCTTGGATGGTAATCTGACCTATAAAAGCTGAAGCATAATGTGCAGACCGGTTCTCTGGCATGCCTATACTCTAGCCATCTGTGTTAGGATGGAACTGAGCCTGCTCAGAAGGTGATCTGCCAGTTTTAAACAGGGCATCAGTGCCAGCCACAGATGGCTGTAAAAGGATAGCCTCAAGAAGGCAAGAAGAGAAAGAAGATTCTCTCGTTGGCATGAAACTTCATACCGTGTATGTTAAGTCTTGTGGGCATCAGAACATCAATGAATGGCCATTGTCTGTTACCAGTCCATTATCTCTCGCTGGGTATGGATTAAAAAAAAGCCAAAGCCACTTTAAGAACATTTATGAAGGTTTAGGATTGTCCTCTACCTCTCCTCCAAAGGAGGTCTTTCAGGTGAAAGTTAGACTCTCTCTGAAATTCTGTACCATGTATCTGACTCAGCTCACATCCTAGATATTCTTAAGCATTGTTTTCTTTCTCATAAAAACTCAGGGGGAAACTTGTCAGAAAACTCTGGCCTTTCTGCTTGGGGCCTTTGCCATCTCTGCACTGTTCTATCAGGTCTAAAATCCTTCTTTTGGCATTAGCCAAGAACTGATTATTTGGGGAAAAAATGGAGAATAGATCTGTCAGTGAAACACCTAGGCCCAGAATTGTAAAGGTACCTAGGTATCTAACTCCATTTGACTGGGCCCCAATCAATTTTGTAAAATGCATTTACAAAAGAAGAAGAAGAAGAAGAGAAGAACAGAGCTGAAGGGCCTTCTTGACCCAAAGTGTAATCAGTCAAATACCTGAAATTTGAGATCTGGTGACCCTTTCTCCAAGGATGTGTGCTGCCACCAGACGCATAACAACCAGAATCTGTGCCCTGGGCAGCAACAGGGACAGTGGCAAGGGCTGGGCTGCCTGCAGCGACAGTTAGTGTTCTTATGTTCTTCTGCTCCCTTGAAGTTGGTGCCTAAAGCTGGCTCCCCAGTTACCCCCCACTCATAACACTACTGCCTGCCACAGTATGTAACTCAGTGAATTATGTGTCAGTGATTTCCACTGGCTAACTAGGCACTGTCCGTTATTATTAGCTTTGCAGGAATGACCACTTGTTCTTGCATTAAGCACGTCAAAGGGAGGCACTGATCAATTTCCAGAATACCCTTCATCTTCATAATCTTAAACACCCTAATCATGTTCCCTCTAAGCCTTTTCTTTCTAGGCTAAATAAATCCAGATTTTTGCAATCTCTCATCTACTCTCTTTAATTACTGCTTTTGAGAGAAAGTTTCTGTCGATGTGCTGTTTTGTCGTGTCACATTGAATTGCATCAGCCTTATATTTAGGCACAAAAAGAAGGGGAGGCAGAGACAGGATGTGGGCTACAAATGGAACCGAAGGGTTTTCTTAAACATGAGCTGAAAATAGATAATAAAGGCAGCAATGCTTTTTCAAGCAATATTCCATGAAAGGGAAAATCAAGTCAGTGACGACAGAAATGGAAAGCAGTGCTGTGTGCATGGGGAGAAGGAATTTAGGTGGAGGCATGGGCAGGAGTTAGGAAGAAGTTGATGGGCTTGATTCTCATTTACAGGGAGGCCCTTTTACACTACCAGAATGGTGTAAAGTGGTGTTACTATAAGTTAGAAACTGAAACATTTCTGGCACTGGAAAAGGGCCTGAGTGTAAAGGAGATTTGGGTCCAACAGATTCCAGGCACTGAAAGTGACTTGATCTGCAAGCTTTCCCAGTATAGAATCCCTAAGGAAATCAGTAGGATTGTGTTCATGGAGGACTTGTAGGAACAGGCCCAAGGGTCATGTAGCAGAATGTACTTTCAAAATTAATATGGGCTTCTTACCTGATGCATCCATCATCATAGGTGATATCCTGCATTGACATACGAATTAGCATGATGATATATAAGATTTTTCCTTTTTTTTCAAAGCATTGCTATAATATTAGGGCTAAATTTAGCATTGTTGGGCAGCCCATCCAACTCCATTGACTTAAGTGGACTTCCACATACACTATGGTTGCATTTGTTGCCCATTACTAAACACTATGATTTCATGAAAGTCCATATGGATCTGGATATTAGCTCTGCTTACAGAATTCCCATCCTCTTCCAAGACAGTTCTGTATATAGAAAGCAAATGGCTAGTCTTCTTTTTTTTTACATTTACATGTTACTGTTTGCACCATTTCAGCTACCTGTTTGGATTTTATTATATATTGGGAAAATAAATAAATAAATAACTTAAAATAGAAGTGGGGAGGTGGCACCTTAGCGTGCGCACACACATACTAAGCCAATTTAAAATAAGGTGACTTAAGTAAGCTGATTTAATTAAGCCACATTGAAGCGTACACACGTACAGGGTGGCAGCCATCTTGTGAAGTCAATTTAACTAATGTGGCTCAAGACAATACACCACAGAGGTGTATTATTTTGCACCGCATATGAGGCAACTCTGCTCCACATACATGTGTACACTCGGACAGTTAAGTCAGCTTAAACAAAGTTAAACCAACTTAACTGTCAGAAAGTTAGTACGTGTGTACACACCCTGATTGATTAACTGATTCAAATCTAAATTAAAATAGAGTGCAATAGGAGAATGAAGAAGAAAAATCTAATAACAGAAAAAATTAAAAAGAAAAAAAATGGGAGGAGCAGTGGAAATTTTTCAGACAGGATCTTCGGAAGGTCATCTGAAAAACAGTGGAAAATTGCAAACAACCATTATCTTCTACCTGTTGCAGATAAGGTATTAAGTGCTAATAGCAGGGTAAGAGGTCCTAAAAGTGCTAATATCACTTAATGTTTGCATCTTCAGAATGCTTTAAAACACTGATTAAGTCTCACAACACTCTTGTAAAACTCCTGGGTGCTGTTATCCACATGTAACAAATAGTCAAGTGGTGCTGACCAACTCATTTCAATAGCACCAACTTAAAGTGGAGTCACTCCACTAGTTTCCAAAATTACCTGATTTCCAGTTCTGTTTCCATTTTTACAGAACATTACACGAAAAGAGGCCTTGTTGTTAAAGATAAAGTACCATTTTATTCAAATAAGTAGCAACTTGGGGTAGATAGCCCGAATGAAAACAACTTTGAGTTTAGTACATTTTTTCACAAACTAAATTTATTTTCACTTGTATAAAGGTGAAAGGATACTTATAAATGGGTAAATATTGTGACTGTTCCCACAAACAAATTGTGTACAAATCTGTTTTTGGCAATATTCGTAATATTTACAATTGTTCCATTAACTATTGCCTCTGTTAACCATGAGTCAGACCTTCCAATAGTTTACTGCACGGTAAGCCTATATAGCCTTAATTGCACATGCAGGTTCACATTAAAAAAAGGTAAAAATGACTTTATCATAGAATATAATAGGAAAAGTTTTCATTCAAATATGCTTTCAAAGAAACAGCGAAGTGACACTGTCACAGTTACAAAGTCAATGCTACACATGATGTTTGCATCTGTAGGTGTGAAATAAGGCATCTTCTAATATAAACAATAGAATATCTGCTGGGAGGCTTAACTGACATCCTCTCTGATCTTTCAAATTCTGCAAGATGAGGCTCCCTTGCACCAGAAATTTTGTGAAATCAGCAAAACACAGACAAGAACATAAAGGTTAAAGGAGTTAGAAAGTCAAACTGCCATCACTTTTATACTTGTGGGAAAAAAATTGAGTAACTCAACTGAAATTAGTAGAGTTGCTTCAGATTTAGAAATAAGAACCTAGCCCATCAACGTTGCTATTTTTCCCTGTTGTTCTGTATGTGCAGCTTCCAACACAGGTAGAGGA
This sequence comes from Gavialis gangeticus, assembly GCF_001723915.1. Classification (NCBI taxonomy): domain Eukaryota; kingdom Metazoa; phylum Chordata; order Crocodylia; family Gavialidae; genus Gavialis; species Gavialis gangeticus. The sequence goes on from NW_017729012.1 coordinate 3,304,606, forward strand.
AGATTGTTAAAGTGATATTCCAGAACAACCAGGGGGAAGAGACTACATTATATAAAGTCTAAACTGACCTCCTTCTCAGGATTCAATGTTTTGTGGGGGGGAACCTCAAAGAAGAAATTGGTGATAGGATACAAAATCTCTGTCTTATGACAAAGATCAAAATACAGTTTAGCAACACCAAAAGCCAGCACTGTCTTCATGTCCTGTGATCAAGGTGAAATAAGTTGGTGGTATCACATTAGTCCCTCCTGGACAATCATCCACATGACAAAACCCATCACAAGTGGCAAGTCTCAATCGATTAGCCAGGAAGCGTGAATGGATTGGGAAGACTTAACTCATCCTAAAGGATGATCCCTCCGGGTCAGAGTTGAGTCATTTGCCGTAGTAGCATGGAGAAATTAGCAGCTGCTGCCTGTGGATAAAAAAGGAACTGCAGCCAATCCATCCCATTACATGAGCATTAAGTTCACTCAAAAATAATTTGTTTCCCCCCCCCCCAAACAATAATTTTAAAATATTATTCTCAAGAAGAACCAACTTGGTTCTCCAGAAAATATATTGGTACCTTTCCTATGGAAAAGACTCTCCCTCTTTTTTTTTCTTTAGACTCTCAGAACTTGGCAGAAAATGATCTATTGAAATCACATGCATAAATTATACATATAATAGAATTTGCTTGGGAATGATGAGTCTGATAGGAGGCTGATGGAAATGAAAATGAGCTCTGAAAGATCAATTCTACATGAGAATCAGCACAACTCTTGATGCGGATATGATCTGTAGGCGTACAGCAGCACCTACTTATCAAATTAGAAAAATACCATTCATTTCATCCAGCTGAGTGCTTAGAGTCTCTCCTCTGAAGTAATTGGTGATGTTTTAGGTAATATTTTTATTCTTGTCATCAAGGATAATAAAAATGCTATGGAAGTTTGAAAGCTTATATATTTATTGGGTTATGACAGATGTAAATCAAACACTGTATTTCAAACTCGAGTGAGGCAGAGTACGGCACAAAAATGATCACAGTTAAATATTACCAGCCCTTCAGGGTTGTAAGATATTAAATACATTGATGCCGTAATCTCAATTCTGTTTTAGTTTTTGAGCTTTCTTTGTACAAAAGCAAAACAATCACCCAAGTGCTAAATCTATCCATCCTTCAGACGGATAGTAAGAAGGCAATGAAAGATTTGCCCCTGGATTTGCACACAAAACTGTGGCATGGCAGTGCGTGGCCGTGCACATGCCTGTGGCCAATGCTTTTGTAAGTAGGAATCTACTGTTGGCAGCCATCTTTAACTTGTGTCTTTAGACCTGGGTTTCAGTCTGCATTGTGGGATTGTGCCTTTTGTGTCTAGTAATTGTGCTTGCTGTCTGTGGCACGTGGAATTATTTTTCTAAGTGGGTTCCTCTGTGTGAGCAGGGAGGAGGGAGGAAAGCGGTTGGGGGGGGGTGCCAAGGAGACAATAACAACATTGTCCCCACACTGCTCAGAATTTCAACTTGTTTTTTCTTTTTTTGTTTGTTTAATTTGCTTCTCAAGACTTGTTAAAGCAAAAACATGCCATCTGATTTTTGTTCCTTGCCTTTTTTTCTATTTATGATAGAGAATAAAAATAAAAACCTTTATGATACCCAAAGTGTTTTATAAAAAAATAAATAATACCCCCCACACCCATTTACTGTTCCAAAGGAAAACATGGAAATGTTCTGTTTGGTGTAGCACATCCTTTAATGATTTCTCTTTTTTTATTGAATTATCCTTTCTTCAACTGGATACAATCTACAGATCAAATGAAAAGATTCTGTAAGCATTTTCCAGGTTGCTTATCTATTCACAAATGTAAAAAAATAAGGAGGGGGGGGAGAAAGAAGCCTTGCAACACACGCATGTTCTTAATTAATGTCTTCAGCTAATGAAAAAGCATTGTGGTGCTCTTTAAAATGTATTATTAAAACTATATTGTTTAGATAATAAGACAGGGAAAGACACTTGTACTGAGAGCTTTGTCGAATTCATCAAGGCTTGTTTTAATTCTAGTTCACTTGCTGCATTTTGCAGCTATTTGTCTGGGCACTGGGGTAATTTGGAGGATTGAGTGAAGCCAGATGACTGTAATGAACTCGTTTTATGTATATATGACTCATTTTGGCAAAAAAGACACTATTTATGGAGTATTTGGTATTGTTAAGATTTCTGTTCGTCCTGTCTCTCAAACTTTCTCTAGGCCACTGTCTTTGCTCCATCACCAATAATTACATCAAATTAATTCAGCATAATTTAGTTAATTATTAGCACTGGAGGTTAGCAACATGACTTCAATTGAACTGAAGCTTTTATCCCCCTTTCCCTGAGGTTTCACAAAATGTAAACAGATCTGAATCACAGATGAAAATTAAGGCTGCTCCCCTTCCATCAAGTGCTTTTGCCAGCCTGAAGAACTGTCCTACTGCATTCATTCACTCAGACAGGTGCTGATAAATGCACTGCCTACTGCAGGGGGAAAAAATCCCATAGCATTTTTTGTCAACACCCAGGCAGTGCAGAAGACAGAATGAAAATATATTTAAAACAGCCCCAGAACTGATCAGTCAGAAACCAGACAGCTAGAAGCACTAATACAAATGCAGACAATTACTGAATATTGGACCTGGCTTGCAAACACATGACATGAGCTCAGAGAGCAAGAATTCTAGAGAAGCAGGGGACAGCTCTTTGATTTAGGCTGCTTTGCTATATAAAAACAATGAACAGCATGACTTAATGGATCAGGCACTACTTTGAAATTTGGAAGACATGGCTTGCTGATTCTGCCATTGGCCAAGTACTTCATTCCAGCTGTAGATGGGTACTTGGGCATTCAGCCTGGGGAGTTGGAGGTGGACCAGTGTGAAGCCAGCCATATCACTCCCTTGTGTGCTGGTGGCTCAGATAATGATGTGCCTTAACTGCACTAGGCTAGCGGTGCTAGACTTATGTGGACCTTTACAATTTTGGTGCAAGTCCAGTTCTCCAGACAAAAGCAAAATCCTGATGGACTGTAGGAGGACAAGACCTCTCATGTGTAAGTTGTGCCCCAAGTAGCAGCCATAGGTCTATCTGGAATACTGGAACCTCTTCTCCTTCCCCCTCTCTTCTTCATCCCAAAATGTTTTAGACAGCAGTTTTATTAATTTATTTGCTAAAGTTGTATGCCAGTGTAAGACTGGAGTGAATCCACTGCCAGCATTCTGGCCCTTTAAGTTCAAATGGTGCTGGGCTGGAAGGGAATGAAATAACCTTTGTTTTGGAAAGCTGAAATGCATTGTTACCAATAATACGCATACTGTATCACTGCATAATGCAGTGCTATTTACTCATCAGGAGCTGATCATTATCATCTGATCTAAGCAGCAGACGATAGTGTGGTTAAATTGTAAGCACTTTAACAAAGCCTAAATCTGAAATAATGTTTTTTCAAATACTGCACGATCTTTCTGAATTATGCTTCTAATTAAAGCCTCATGCTGCCATATTTGATTCTATATTATTTTCAAACTACGTGCTGCAATGAAAAAAGAACTAATGTTACAGCCAGACATTCTCAACGGTTCCTTCCTATTCACAGCTGACAAACACGTCCCCAGTTCCCCCTTCCCCATGCGGTCCCCATCGAACAAATACTTTTGTGTTAATACATGGGAGAGAATGAGACTGACAAAGGGCTGGTCCCATAAGAACCTGTGTGCTACCTGCAAGGGAAGCTGAGACACCAGCGTGGGGCCTCTCTGGTTCTCCCTAAGCCAGATCCTCAGCTGGTATGAATCAGTGTCCCACCACTGAAGTGAGTGGAGCTGTGCTATGCCAGAGGTATCAGTAGAAGTCTTGCCATTGTTTTCATTTAGGTTTTGGCCATTTAGTAAACCACTTAGTTCAGATTTTGCACAACTTTTTTCCAGCAGCCAGGTCCTGTTTTCATTTTGGAAGCCGGAATCGTATCATAATGGAGTCTAACCATAATAGAGCAGGACACGGCAAGAATTAAGCTAATGCAGACAATGACAACATGTATTTAATCATCTGTTTTAAGCATTTCAACAGCATTTAGGCCTGGACTCTAAATACACTGAATTAGCTGCCATCTGTTACCACTATGTCAACCGTGGGCTTCCATTATTTCTATCTTCATACTGGATTGAGTCCTAAAACCCTTGACTCTATTTTTGTTTAGTGCTTACTAGGGTCAGGCTCCCATTAATTTAATTTATTATGAAATTCCATCAAGATTTTCCTTGCCAGTTGATAGGCTATCTTACACCCTTTCTAACATAAAAGTGAGGGATAATGACAACAGCTGAGGAATGGTTCCCTGGGACCAGGGGTAGCTGCCTTCCCATCCAAAGCATGAAGAACACTTACATCTCACAATCTTTCTGGCTTAAAATCTGATCCTGGAACTGAGTTTGGGTGAGTAGATTGGTGTCTCCACTGTATTTCTGTATTCAGTGGAGCCCCACTGAAGTCAGCAAAACTCCCACCATACAGAAGTGGCTTGGAGCCAGTAGCAGCACTGGGATCTTAGGTTTTCTTTAATGGGTTCATTGCTGGCCAGATTTCCTTACTGGCTTTTAAACTTACCCTATTTTATCTGGCCCATCAAGAGAGACAATCTTTTTGTGTGCAAAATTTGGAAATATGGCTTTAAGACAGCACATGGTATTCCTGAGGCATGATGGGCATCTGTTCACATGATTTACTGTTGGCACGACGGTCATCTGTCCATGTGATTAGCTGTTGGTATGGTAACAATCCCCGATTAGTGAACTGTGTGATTTAAAATCCCTCCTAAGAGGCTAAAGACTCCTAGACCATACTGTACTAGGGCTGCTTATAAGAATTTCCCTCTTGAGCACGCATGCACATTACTAAAGACATACTGGGCCAAATTCATCCCTGTCAGAACTCTATTAAAGTAAAATTTAAACCAAGGATGGGTTTGGGTCCACATGATTCTTGTTCAGGGCAAAGGATCATTAAATATGAATATGACGGAGGTGTGGACACAGGGTAATGAGATGCTAAGTTGCTCTTGATGTTGCCGTAAGGATGAGGTAAATTGGGCAGGGAGATTACTGGCTGAGCTATGGATACCAGGACATTTTACAAGTACCATCAAGATTAACTGGAGGATTACGTACATCTAGTTAGAGAAGGACATACCATAATAGATCAAAGAAATGAGAGAAGGAAAACCCCTGTGCATGCTGTGGGATCCATTCTTTGCTACTGTGGGTAGTGTCTTCCATTAAAGGATGTCAAACATACAGATACAGGCTCTTTGCCAATCAGGCAAGAATTGTCATCATATTCTTTTATCAGTAAAGTGGGTCCCCAGTTTTTTATTCCCCTTTCCCTGGAGTTTCTCCCTATTTTTCTCTTCTCCAAGTCACTTCTCATGCCTTTGTCCACCCACTCAATCTCTGTATTTGTTTTTTTTGAGTTTTTAAATCAGGTGGTACCTACCTTGCTTTGATCTATATACGCGCCGGCTGTTAAAAAAGGATAAATTAAGTTGGCACAGGTAAAACATGCCTATTTTGAAAATGAGAGGAATAAACTTCAGCATTCTTCAAATCCTCTTTTTTGATGGCCATGAAGTGTGACAAAACAGGTAGAAAGTACTATTTATGAGCCATGATTAATACTGGAACAGTAAGTGACTGCAGTGAGTAACATGAGTGAATTCACTCTCAGGACCCTTAGCAACAGCAGATTCTGAGCTCACAAGGGCTGTCATGCTTGTCCTTATGGTGTCCTTGATGCAGTGTTTAGGCCCTTCTGTATCATAAGAAACCAAAAAATGTGTACCAGCTACCCAGAACCTTTTCAGGCTACCATAGTCTGTAGTGCTTTCAAACACTTGATTATTGAGGGTGCTGTATAAAGCTGAATTCTAGTCTCTCATAAGCTACGTGAGGCACAGAGCATGAAGTTAGTCAAATGTTCATGCTCCATAGCCATCTGTTCTTACATGCATTAACTTTTATGCTACTGTCACATACTTTACATTTTCAGCAATTTCATTTTAATGTGAAGTGCTGCCAATGAAAGGGGTATTACAAGTAACACTGGTGTAGTCAGTTAAATTGCATCACTAGTTTCTTTTCTGTTTTCAGAATATTACCCAGTAAATTATTATTATTAAATGATGAAAACCTGCATTTAAATCAGAGTTGTGACACACACTGACAGTATTCAGAAAATGAAAAGTTAAAACAGGCAACTGCTTATCTCCTCCCAGCACAGCACTGGGGTAGATTAAGGAGGGACAGAGACTGAGATGTAACTCTGATTTCCTTTTTTTTTCCTGGTATTTCTTAATTTCAAGCCATCATGGCCTGTTGGATCAATATTCATTCAGACAGGTTGTAAGAGGTATGGTTATTAGGGTGATGTCATTCTCGTGTCTTCTGGAAGTCAGCGAACTTGGATTTTAAGGAGGCTTTTTACCATTCAATTTCTTCCTCCTATCTTTCTCTTCAAAGATTTTATATAGGACAGATAGAGACCACCCAGGTCACTGAATCCAGGCTCTTGCCATCCAAGGCAACCATATAATAAACATTACGTCCTAGAGCATCTGCAGGACCATCCAGTCTGGTGCCTTCACACACCAGAAACTGCAACATTTCACAACAGATTTATGGTCTTTAGATTAAAAAATCAAGCACTTAAACATTACAGTACACCACGGAAAGCAGACAGAAGAAACAGTGCATCCTAGAGTGACAGGGAATTTTTTGTTGGGTAAAATATGCCCAGATGATCCTAGGAAGTTGGCTGTACTCTATGGTATAGAGGACAGGAGAGGGAAATAACTTCAGAAACAAGGTTTTGCCTTCAAAAGGAGAGGAGGTTGGGGATTTCTTCCTTACCCTTTCAGGTGACCATCAGAAGCCCTGAAGCATGGGATTAATGAATGAAATACAATGTAATGCAGCACAACAAGTATTGTAGCCACATTAAAAACTTAAAGGAAGGAGGATGAATGAGAGAAGGAAAACTAATCCAGAGGCGGCCACTGCAACTACCCATCCCAGTCTTCCTTGTTTGCACACACAAGCTATGGAATCCTCTGTCATTTAATTTGAATCCTCAAAAACCCATCCAACTTGCCTCAAAAACCCTGAGATGTTGCACGTCTAGCAGGAAGAAATTCTAGCCAGGTAATTGCCCTCAGAAATTGCACACGAGGCAGGTTTCATATGCATCTGTATTCTGATGGTTGGTTTGACAGCCTACATTGATCATTCCAATAAGGATCAAGCGGCTGAAGTCCTTTTTTCCTTGGTGCTCCCCTATCCCCGGTCCATGATTGGAGCCCTCTGATACTACCATGATTCAAATCTTAAATGAAGCTTCAACCCCACAGACAGCACACACCAAAAATGTTAGGGACATGTTTGAGAGTAGATGACAGAGTCACAAAGCAGCATTTAAAATAGCAGATATGAAAAGACCCTATAAAGGGGTTTTAGATAAGTGTAAACTGTTTTGTTTTAATCTGGCCTGGATTAGGAGTCCATGTTGCTCTTAAATTACAAATGAAAGACTGAGTATCTGTAGTGCTGGTTTAGAAGTGGTTTAGTGTCGGGGAAGGAAGAGGCACAACCCCGTTCAGTTCCTGACTCTACTGTCTAAGGCAGGGGGAAGGCAACCCCCAGCACAGGTGCCAGAGCATGGTGCATGAAGGCATTTTGCTTGGCACGTGCACCTCGGGGCAGATGGCAGGGAAGGGGCAGGGGCTGCACTGCCACAACAAGGATCGGGTCCCTTGCAGCTCCCCCACCATCCCCCCCAGCATGCCAACAACTTACAAGCCAAGTTTGCGAGAATTTTTGGCACTCTGTCCTAAAACATTGCCAACCCCTGGTCTAGGGGATGATACTACTTGAGGACAAGCTCTTTAACCCTTAAATTTACAGGCAAATGTTTCCACTCTGTATGTAGCACAGAAAGGAGGAGTCTGTGGTGGAACAACGGAACGACTGGCTGTACACCACACCTGCATGTGAAACAAATTTGTCTGGGAGCTGCAGCCCACATGCCAGCCATACACTGCTACCGGGGAGGAGGGGTGGTTAGGAGCAAGGTGGGAAGAGTCTTTCTAAAAGAGCTGTGGACTAATCTGAGGGAAAGCACTGAGCAAAGTTCATGACAAGTTGCTGCTCTGTGCAGTGTTGTCATCCTCACTCTTAGGAAGTTCTCCATTGCTACAGGGATGGCCTCCACTGTGAGAACCAAGACCGACAGTCATGTAATAAGTGAGAAAACTGTATAAAGGGCATAAACAGCATAAAGGAAGCATCAGTGAGCCATATATAGGAAAGCAACTGACAGTCAAATGACAGCATCAGAGGACATACCATAATGGCTCTATCACTTGTTATCTTTCCGACTTCCTCCATGTACAGTAGTAAATGCTGGCACTTACTTGACTTAGTGGATGCGCTGCTGTTCAGCAGTGTTGTCTGGAATTTCTAAAGGTTTTTCCTTATTTCTTTATTCACCATGTTGTCTTTAAACCTATGTCCACTGCTCTGACACCCTGGATGTGTCTACACGTGCGTCTTTAGTTTGCACTAACCAAAATTACTGCACAGTACGGGTGAGTGTCTACACGTGCATGCCCATACTGTGCAGTAAATATGGTGATTTACGCCAAGTAGTTATTGCGTAATAATGCATGTGTAGATGCCTTACTGTACAATAACACTGTGTGTGTGGACTTACTTGGAACTAACTTTAATCCGAAATGAGTCCATACACAGCATTAATGTGCTTTAACACCTGCATGTGTAGACACCAGCCCATTCTCATTTACTGCACAGTAACTTACTGTGTAGTAAATTTAAGCTGGCGTAAATGAATGTGTAGACACATGCCTTGTGTAAGGTTCACTTCCTTCTCTGGTCATGCATTTGGTAGTCCCTTTATAACTACCTGCCATTGTCATATAGCCCTGAGTTTATAAATTCATGAAGCAGATCTCCATTTTCAATGGCCAAAACCGAATATGTGTTTGCTCCCTTTATATTGTCTGCAGCTTAACTTGGAAGCTTTGATGTAAAAGCAATGTGAAAAGCTAGTTTCCTTGTAGATCAAATTAAGTGCCTAATTTTGCAGAATATCATTTATACATTGATCACTTATTCTATTACTGCCTTTATATGCCCAAGAGGGCCAAAAGAAATAGATTTCTTGTCAATTTGAACAAACTGATTATGCTATAATGAAGCATGCTTGGAGTATGCTATTTTAATTGTGAAATTATGATCCATGAGAGAGAGAGCTTGCCAGGTACCATTAATCACTGGACAGGTTTCTATTTCCTTAGGAGAGACATTGAAGCTCGGTTACAAAGAGGAGAGGGGGTGTAATGGTAAAGTAAATACCAATTTAAGCCACTGAGTTTTCCTGTCAGTCTTTGTCCTGTTGGGTCTAGTTAATGCCCTTGCTAAAAGTAAGAGAGAGACGATGCACATAGAAATGCATGAGGTTGTCTCCTCTGTTTTCTTGCTTAGGAAAAGATTACTAACACAGGGAAAGATGTGATTGGTGTGCATACATGACACCACATACCAGACTTCACCTGAGGCTGATCCAGCTTTGGCTCAGGTCATTATACTGAGCTGTAAATGCAACTGGTGCGTAAGAAAGTCTTATTAACACCTTGTGTTCTGTTGGCAGTGAACAAATGGCTGTACTCAGCAGGGTGCAAACAGGAGTACCGTTCAAAATCTTGTCACCATTGAAGGCACCGGTCATGAATAAAACTAAGAATGGCTGGGAAGCCCACCTGGATCAACTGTAGATAAAAGGGACATGGTTTTGGGAGAAGATTTTGGCTACCGCGGGCTTTACATTTCAAGGGAACTGAGGTCATGACTATTCTGCTCACCTGGGAACATGAGAAGGCTTAGGGCACATGGCCAACTCTGACAAACACGTGCATGAGGCACATACACACCTACACTGGCCGCACCATCTTAAAGAACCAGAGTTACCAACAGGGAAAGTTTTCTCTTGCCTACCCAGCACTGGGCTAGTGAGATGAGTTAATGTTTGCAAAGCTCTCTGATGTTGCAAATGCTAAGCTTTGTATAATGTAAACAGTGGAGCTTTATTTTCCAGCTTTCCTTTCCACTAAAATGATCAAGAAATGTCTTTAGAGATTTAAATTAAAAAGTCACTTTCAGATAAGTGCCAGATTCACTGCCTGCAGTTACAAATATAGACAAGGCAGAATCTGACCCTTATTTAAGTTGCGGGGGGAGAAGCGATTGGGAATGACACAGAGAGGGAGAGAGAGATTTCATGGATTCCATTCTGACTCATTGAAAAAGGCGGATAGGTGACCTGTGATTAGCCTCAATCATCACTTAATTATAATTTTCATAAAATTCATATTGTATCTGACAAAATGGGAAACCTCATTCTGCTCCCATTTAAATAAGTGGAAATGTTGCTGTGGTTTAATGAAAGTAGAACTAGCCCCCTAGGTTTCCAGCTTGGAAGAAGGAGAACTAACAAAAAATATGTGAAAGGCTGTACCAGGAGGTCCAGTTCCCTGCAGGTAGAAAAGAGTATGCTTCCTATAGACCTTTGTATTCTGAAAAGATGGAATTTCTATTGCATTCAGCGGGAGAAATGAAGCACTGAAACTTCTTGGCCACTGACCAATCACTGGGTTGTCTGCTGAGATGGATAAAGGAAGCTAATGCTTTTCTTTGCAATAATTATATCAAAATGAAAATATGCCTTCAGTGCAGGCTGGTGCTGCTGTCACTTTGTTTTATCAGCACCTTATCACTTTTATCACTGCTATTTATCTAACTAGTGGCTATTAGCTATTAGAAATGGATGATGGTAATAAACAACTCACCAGCATCCTTTGCTGTAAGAGGGCTTCTCATTTTAAAGGAACGCTGTTAGACTTTACATGTGTTTTCTGTATATTATTCCAAATGGTAAGCGTCTTGTTAAAACAGGTTGAAATTGTATTTTATCCACCTCAAGTTGTGCAAATGCGTTCAGAAGAAATGTCAGAGGGTGATTTAAGTATATAGATATCACCCCCAAAAATTAAAGTAATAAGAGCAACATTTTTCTCAGACATCAGGTTTTAAACTGAAATATTTATACACACTGGAAATCACTAAAAGGTCTTTGAAATAAATGGGTGAAATCAGCTGAGTTCAATAAATCGTTTTGCTTCAAAAACTGATGCTACCTCGATTTGAATTTAGGTGATATGCTGGCACGAGCTCAAAGCTAAAGCTTCCCAGTTGTGGTCCAATATGAACAAAATTTATGTTGACAGTGTTTGAACTAAGCAGTTTACAGCTGGAGAGAGAAAAGTCTTATAAGGCTTTGTCCTTCAGAATTGTTGTGAGCCAGGAGAAATCATTGTCATGGGGGAAGAGCGAGCAGCCAGAGGCAGGGAAATTCCCACTCACTCCCCCCTTTCAGTTTAAACTTGACATTTTGTTTAGAAGAGATTACTGCAGGGAATATTTCTCTAATTAGTCTGCCTAAGCAGAGCCATTAATTAACCTAAGCAGAAAGGGTATTCTGTTCTTATGGGCCTTAGAGTAAATGTTAAGAACACTTTGCCTTATCTACATTATATTGTTACAAAAGTCGTCATGTTTTATTTCCTGTGTTTGGTGTATCCATGCCTGTGCCTTGTGAGATAAGTAGCAGCCACTGCTGTCCTAATACAATATGAGGTCAGACACTTGCCCCGTGACCTATGTTTGTGAGTGAATGATCAAAAAAATGAGAAATGTTCACGTTCTAGTTCCAGACAAAACCCAGGGTTGATTTATGCCCTGTATACTGGTAATCCCATTGATTCCGATTTAGGCTCAGCTTTCTCCCTCCTCCCCCACCTACTAAAATCTTCCAGGGTCACAGTCAAACCCTAACAAAGAAACATTATAAGATTCTGATTCTTGGTCATACCTTGCACCACTCTGGCAGTGTAAACAGGCCATAAACTGAGTGTAAATATAATTTACAGCTATTCTGTAATATAATTTGCCTCCCAGGACATCAAAAGGATGATTTTTTTTTTCTGTGCTGAGCATGCCAAGGTGCCAGCTGTCTTCAGCTCACATTGCTCCGCACCGTTGTATTCTTAGTGTTTAGGGGCATAAGGAAGAACAAGATAATCTAACTTGACCTGTATAGAACCCGCCATTAAACTCCCCAGTCATCCCATACTGAGCCAAAAGCTTGTAATTTGACTAAAACACATTTTATAAAAAAGCTTTAGGTCATGATTTGGTGATATAAATAGAAGGAGAATCCATTACTCCCTGTGGGAGTTTATTCCAGTGATGCCATCCTTACTATCACAAAATTGTCCCTAATTAATAATTTGAATTTGTTTGGCATCAGCTTCCAGGCATTGGTTCTTACCATGCCTTTCTCCCTTAGACTAAAGAGCCCTTTAATTTTCTATATTTTCTTCCTGTGCAGGTACTTGCAGCCTATAATTGTCATTTCCTGGTCTTGATAGGATAAACAGATTGAGTTCTCTAAGAGTCTCACTGTAAATCATCTTTCTCCAGCCCTCAAATAATTTATGTGGCTCATAAAATGATAGAACATAGAAAAGCAGGGCTGGAATGGACCCTAAAAGATCATAGTTCAACTCCCTGCTCAACCATCCTAGACAATTGTTTGTCTAACCTACTCTTAAAAATGTAGGGAACAACTGGCATGCAGAACTGCCAAGTATAATACTCAAAACATAAAAAATATCATGTCTATACCTTTTCCATTTCTTCATCATTTTTAAACCATGGACACCAGAATGGATGCAGTATTCCAGTATAGAGCTCACCAATGCCATTTGTAAAAGCAAAATCACTTGTCTGCTCCTATTTATTACTCCCTAGTTTATACATTCAGGAGTTATACTTGCCCTTTTAGCCACAGCAGGAAATTGGGAGCTCATTTTCAGTTTGCTTGCCTATTGTGAGGCCTGAATCCTTTTCAGTCTCTCTGATTTCCAGGATACAGTTCTCATTCTGTAGCAATGGTCCTGGCTCCTTATATAAATCTACATTTAACTTTAGTAAGCCATTTTATAATGGCCTAAGTTACTAAATGATTTGGATCTCTCTGTTTGACTGCCATATTCTCATTATTTACCAGTCCACTGTTCTTTGCATTATCCATAAATTTCATGGGTGATTATTTTATAGTTCGTTCCATATCATTAACAGAAATGTTGGGGAGCATTAGGCCTAGTATCAAACTTTGTGAGAATCCACTAGAAGCACCCCCATTTGAGGATGATTACAAATGGACAGTTGCTAATCCATTTAAGCTATCATTTAGCCTCTTAAACCAGCATGTGCCCTATTAAAGTATACTTCTAACTTTATTTCAGGATTGGGTCCCAAAATTATGCTGTTATTTTACCATGTCACTTGACATTGCTTCTCTTCCTTGTGCTCTAAGCAGAACATTAAACAGGAGAGAATAAAAATAGAACTGAACAGGACAGGAATGCCTGGCCATTATCATTCAAGCAATAGAACATTACAGAGCATATTTAGAAAGGACAGAATCCACAATAATGATGGGCCACCGCTCGTCACAAGTGATCACATCAAAACAGCAGATCCTAATAAAAACCCAGCATGCTGGATAGACGTGTTTAGTAGAATGTGACTTCAGTATTGTACATGCTCACCCATACACCACGAAGGGTATATCTAGAGGGCAGGCAGTTGCCTAGAGCAGCAAAATATTAGGGACAGCAAAGCATTTAGTTACTCTGAGTGACTGTGGGTTGGTAGGGACAGACATTTACTGGTTTGCCTAAGGCAGCAGAACCCATGGAGCTAGCCCTGAATGTTGTGCATGATTCACTCTCCTGTGACCTAGTAGGGGATACAGAAAATATGCCACAATATAATGACTGCAGAGAAAGGCATTTATTCCACTGAATCAGAAAGATGGCCTGATTTTTGCCTCCATTGTAATGACCGAATTAGTGTAACTTCTACAACAGTCAATTACAAAGGTGTTTCATGGCTGTGAAATTAGAGTAAAATCATAAGAGGGGTTTCCCATCTTTGAGTCTGTGAAATCTAGAAATGAAGAAAGATTTATCCAAATATTAAGATGCAAGAGAGTGAGTGCACTGTTATATAAAAATTAAAGCCAGGTTCTTTGTTGAACACAGTGCCAAACAGCTGAATGTTTCACAATTTTAGAGGTTTCAGTGATGCTTCCAGTTACAGCAGGACCCTGTTCGTTCTCATTTTGCTGATCTGATCATTCTCACTTGCGCAAAAAACCCAGTAGTCTCACTTTGTCTAAATCTCAGTTCTGCAATCCTTATTCTTGCCAAAGACGCATGTAATAATGTAAAACAGTCTCAGTGAGGTCGCAGTGATAAGATGTAATGGTATTAGGCACTACAGTAAGTCTCTTTAGATCAGGGGTTGTCCATGTTTTTGGGCCGAGTGCATGATGGAGGTGGATGGTAGGGGAGCTGCAAGGGGCCCGATCCTTGTTGTGACAGCACAGTCCAGCCCTTTCCCACAGTGCTCCCTGAGGTGCACGTGTGGCCGCCATGGACAACAAGCCAGGCCAGGGCTCCAGACTCCAGTGCAGCCTTTGTGGCTGACTGCTGCAAGCAGCCTGGGCTCTGGTCAGGTTCCTGCCACCCACCTTGGAGTCTGTGCTGCTCGTAGCAGGGCTTGCAGCCTCCCCACTGCCTGCTACAAGCAGCCCAGGCTCCAGGGCTGGGGGCAGGGGCCTGCCCAGAGCTGGGGCCGGCTGTGTCGTGTCAAGTGAAATGGCTTCATGTGCCATGCTCTGGCATGTGTGCCAGAGGGCTGCTGACCCCTGCTTTAGATTTGCTTTGTCCACAAAGTATATTACAGAACATTTAGACTTACACTTTCAAAAAAGGCAAGTGATTTCTGAGTGTCTAGAAGGAAGCACCTTAAATGGGGCTGATCTGCAGAAGTGTTCAGGGTCTATTCTTTGACATCAGACTCAAGATGGGCACCCAACAACAGAGGCACTTAAAATTGCCAGTCATTTAAAAAAAAAAAGGCAAAACACCCCACTGAACAACCCCCTGGCATTACAGTCCAGTTATGTGGATACCTGCAGTATAAGAGAGTACACTGAGATATCTCCCTGACTCAAACTAAACTTGTCCTAGCCAATAACCATTCTGAATTTTTAACATCCATGTACTTTTAAAATATTTTTATTGAATTTGTTTGCTCACTTGTCAATTTACGAAATCCACTGTTAGCCTCCCAGTCGTTTTGGTGATTCAGTCAAGAAAAAACCTACTAACACCCAGGGATATGGACAGGTTTTCTTCTTCCTTTTTCACAGGAAGCAGTTTTGTGCAAATGATTTTTTTAAACACTTCCTGCGACCAGCTTGGCAAAATAAAATACTAATCTGCTGGGCAAATACTCTTGTTTGACTGGCTATTAGCAGTAGCCTAATCATATATAATTATAGCTCTCCAGAGTTGGATGATTGTATGTAGCTTTAGTATTTAACAGACAGAGACCTCCTTATGTTACAACCATTGCCCCAAATGCTGTGTTGGATGCATTATATCCCTAGGGACAGTTAACAGGTCAAAGAGTAGAAGTAAGCAGCTGTTTTACCCCTTAGATACTGGAAATCACAAAGCCTTGGAAGTTTTGGATCCTTTAGGTATATGAAAATTTAATTTGTTAACTGATACAGGTATAAGGCATCAATGTCTGTCTAAAATAAATGTTCCTTGCCTATCTAACTACTGAAGATGGTGTGTATTTTTCATCTTTCCATTGCGCCCAGATAAACTTCCCTGTAAGATTTCTACTGTCTGTAAAAAAAGAAAAGACAATTCTATGAAATCTGTATATTTGAAAGGCAGCAGACTAGCTGTCCTAGAGACTGAAAGCTGTGTATCTGTAGAGCTGTAACTGTACAGGAAGCAGAATATCTCTCAGCATCACTTACGAACCCTGCTTTGGAGGGATCTCTAACATTTAACATCTGATCTATATTCATTAGTTATGACTGGGTACATAGGTCACCAGGAAGTATTGCTGTTCTCTGGCTGACTGAGCATAAGCCACAGAGTAAGGCTGCTGGTGAACTGAACACACACGTGATTATCAAGCTCTACATTCATTTTTCTGGGAATATTCTAGTATCTGCTTAACATGTGAGATTCCTGCAAACGTTCCTGCTAACAACTGATTTTTCTGGAATAATCACACAAAATGTCTGTGGCAAAGAAGAGTCTGACCATGTTGCAGAAGGTATTCTCCCTCTGTTAATTGAGACTACTGATTAAAAAATAGCAGAGTAAAGCACTGAAAGATAAGGCTCTTTAATGAAGTGATTACCAGTGACTCAGGCTAATAACCCACAAAAGTACCAAATACTTCATCTCCCCCGGAGCATTTTCTGGTGTAGAAACTGGAATGAGAAACACTTGTTTTTCTTCCATCTCCCCATCAGACGGGGGCTCCGTAAATCATGGATTTACTCTGAATACTCGCCAGTATCTGAATCCAGCATTTCCCATCCAGTGGTGTTTACTTTATTCCTTAATGGAGTGTGGTCTTTTCCAAACCATATTGTGGGCTGACTTGCATGTGCAGTAGGCAGTAGTAGGTGCATTCCAGTCCAGCGGAGAAACGTATTATTAAGATATTGAAAGAGAGCCTAGCAGGGAAGGATATTTCAGTGGTTAGTCCAGGCTGGGCACTGGGAGACTCAAGTTTATTTCTGCTCTGCTGTGGTTGGCTTGTTCAGTGTCTCAGTTCCCCATTGGTAAAAGACTAGCACTTCTTCACAACAGTACTATGCAAACAAAAGCATTAAAGACTGTGGATCTGGATGGTACCATAATGGGATCATAGTCAAATTTCTGAAGAACCCAGAAATGGGACTGGAGTGTTAAGAGGGACTAAGATGCATTGATATTTGCAGTGCATGGGAGGAAAAAAATGTTTGATAAACAGCTGGAATCAGTGCAAGATTAGATTGTGCTTTTTTACCCTTTTTACTAGCACTTCCACTCTCTGAAGCCCAGTTTCTCAGGCTGTATGACTCTAGTTATTCCAGTGGGATTGAGATTCTAACTGACAAACTGCAGGGATTTGCTTGAAAAACTGTTGCAGTAGCAGAGAGAAACATCTGAGAGCAGTGGCATAGTGTCATATCAGTATCATGGGTTCAGTGATACAGTGGGTCAATTGACAAGCTTGCTAATGCAGAGTGCAAGATTAATTGGCTTTGGTCAGCCCTTGCTTCAGTATCTGAATATCATTATCAGGCACGTAAATGATTATGCCATGCAGAGAAATACCACAATAGTCTCAGTGTCTCCTTTTATACTTGTCTCTTTTTAAACAAGCCTTTATCTAAATGCAAATGTGATTTCAGCCTTCTGATTAGGACATTATACAGTCATCCATTCCAGAAAAGCACAATTAGTGGATTATTTTATTTCTGACTCAACAGATCTTTGTTTAGAAAGTTCGTTTGTTGTGCTATGTGTGATATTTAAGTTATCAGAAGGAGATTTACATTATTAGAGGAAGGATTGCAGCCAATTTTTGTGAGGCTGAGGGTTTTTTTGTAAAAGAAAAAACCTTGGCAGATAAAAATGGCAACATTTGTGGGATTTTTTGAGGGCTTTTTTTTTTAGAACAAAACCCAGCAGCTCAAATTATTACTATGCCTTGTTATCGTTACATTGCAAACTGGGGGCAAATTATCTGTCTCTAGCAGCTGCAGAAGGGGCAAAGGCCTTACTAATTCAGGAGAATAGGTGATGAAAGCTGTGCTATCATTGCAGCAGCAGGGGGGGATTGTTGTGAGTTGATGTTCTTGTAACTGGTGGGAAAAGGAGGATTTGAAGGGTCGGGGCAGAAGTCAAGGAAAACAGTCAACCCCCTCCTTCCTCTGCACTCAGAGGATTGGGTCCTGATCCAAAGTCCTCTCAAGTCAATGCACTCTTTGCTGCCAAGATGAATTGGACATACCAGTGGTCTTAAACAGCATGGTGACATCTATAGAGCACATTTGCAGCTTCCTTTAGCTCTTCTTTTGCATGTGGGGAAAACTCTAATGATATGAAAGCAGCTTTCACTTGTACCTCTTTGCCACTGGACGCATTTCTAATGTGTCACCAATCTCTTGCCAGGGTCTTTTGACCAGCCAGACAGGTAACCCAGTGCCAGACTTCTGCCTTGTGGCTATCATGCATTCATCATTATTAAACCTTGGACAGCTTAGATGGTGAAGGATCCTGCCTGATTAGAGCACAAAGAATAATGATTTCTAGGGTTTGCTTTTTTTGACTAATGCACAGCCCTTGACACATCAGCAAAGGTGAGGAATTATGCCTGATGCCACTAAGTCTGTGCCTGGCAGATCCAATAACCGTTTGCTTTCTTGTGCCGTCATGGTTCATAATAGCAGTCATAAACAATTCCAGTTTGATTAATGTCTGTGGATGGCAATTGCTTTCTGTTTGAAATAATTCAGTTAGGCAGCTGGAGTTTCTCTGGTTTTGTTGTTTACAGGATGTTCTGGGCTACTGGATTCTTCTTGTTCTGCAGGAAAAATACAAGTAGAAGAAGAAAAAAGGGGTAGCATTATTATAACCCTTGCCTCCTGAATGTGGCTCTCTGTCACCCTCTCCTGGCTTGACCAAAGAGAGGTTTATGAATTTGCTAATAAGCATCCTTCACCTTGGCCAATCCAGGGACGCAGTTTTAGTATAGAGATGTTGGATATGGTTTCTGCCGTTGACAGCTCATCAGAGGTTATTGTGTTATATTAGAATACACCGTTTTGGACTACAGGAAACAGAGGGCCAGATCCCTGGCTCTTTGGCCTTTTAAAACAAAGGTACTGTAAATGTACACGGAGAATCCCCAGGAAATTTTAGGTCAAGGACAAAAAGCTACCGACTATGACAGGCAGAAGACTTTCGAGGAGGAAGCTTGAGGAAATGCCAGGCAACGGAACCTGGGTTTTGGGAAAGAGTTGTTGAGGCTGATTGGCACTGCGGAGACTGGAATTAGGGAAGGACTTAATTTTGTTTTAATTTGGTGTTTGAACTCTAATATTGTTTTAATCATTTGTCCTTTGTCTTTAAAAACTCTAGGGCAGTTTTGGGGCATTTCAGGAAGGAGAAACTAAGACAATATTAGGGTCCAATACAGGATTGGGTATGACCCACTGGCAGGGTCCCTCTGTAGTCTCAGCCCTCCTGTTGCACCTTTCTTGTTGGCTAGCAGACCACTTTAGAGACATGTTTAAAGCTTCACTGTTCCTTTCTTCAATAGACAAATAGCAGTGTCTTAATTTTACAGATGCAGAGACTAAGGCAATGAAAGGTGAAGTGGTATTCTCACTTCATGTTTTGTGGAATATTTGACGCTCCTAAATTGATCTAATCTTCTATTAATGCTGTGTTAGGGAGACTCACTTAAGAATTTGACCTGAAGTCAGGAATAAAACCCAGGGGGTTGGATGCCAATCACTTACACTAGCTTCCAGACACCACTGCCTGCTGTAGGTAAGACAAAAATCTGAAGACAATGAAAATGTCAGCAAGCTCCCTGGGTTGCACGTTTGTCCACCATGTGTGCCAGTGAACAGTGTGACACATGCAGGGCAACAGCTGTGAATAGCTAATTGTGATTAAGTGTGATCTGTTACAATAGTGCATGACAGCTGCAAGAAGCAGCTATAGATTATAAAAAGCCTTGACATTATGGTACTGCATGCAGATCTTTGATGACCCTAGAAAAGTTGGAAATCAGATGCTTTGAAAAACAGGTTTTCAGCTGCAGGCTTTGAAGTCAAGCCCAGCAGTGTCATCAACCCCCACCCATCTAGATGGTTAGATGTTAGGGGGCTTGAGACTTTTTTCTCATGTAGTATAGAGTCATGAGAACCTCATAAGAGGCTGAGAACTAGATGTGGTCAAAATGCTTAATTTCTGTTCTGTTCTGTAGGAAATTCTGATGTTTGTAAAAAGTTCTCATTCTGAAGTTTGTCCAAGCACATACATTCCTGTAAAACATTGCAAGATCGACACATCATTGCCTTCCAATGAAACATGGTTTTGTCGGAAAACTCCCAGCTGGCTGTACTGGAACAAACCTGCCCTAGGAAAATGTTTTTTTTTTTTTTAAATTCCCCAGGATCTCTTCAGCAGCATTTTATCTCCATTGACTGGCTGAATCATTCCGTATTCATCTGTTTATGCCAGTTCTGGCTTCCTGCTCTCACCGGTGGCCAGTTTCTTTATGCTAAGGCTGCCCAATACATTCCCAACAGATGAGGGATCTTTGCTTTTGTGACAGGAAATCTATTGCAGCACTTAGGTTTAATTAGAGCACAATGACAGATGATGAGTTTACACATCAAAGCCTAGAAACAACTCAACAAATTGGCCCTTTTCCCAAAGCACCTTATTATATCTGCCTTGGACTGAAATGTTTTATTGTTTTTGCTGAGAATATGCACGATATAGGGCCAAGTCCACAGGGGGATTAAATGGGTGAGGTCAGTAGGACTAGACTGATTCTCAGCAGCTGAGCATCTAGCCCCAAAAATGCATGTTGCATAGATGTTTAAATGAGCTTTGCTTCAGATCAAGTGGACCTTACTATTGTTTCCAGCTATTTCAGACTTTCAGCTGATTGTCAGATACTGACAATAAAGACTATGAAGGCTCTTAATAATGGGCCAGGTCTGGCATCCTTATTCTATTTTCACTTAGACTAAATTCACCTTAACTTCCACAGAGCTAATAAGGACTGCTGGCACAAGCAGGCTCTGTAAGCATTTAACCCCAGCTCCCAGCCACAGGTGAGATTCTGCTACACGTGCAAATTAAAGCTTAATAGCAACCCATTATAAAGTTAGCGCACATTTTAAAAGGTCTAACTTTATAACTGGTTGGAGCTTTTTATTATGTGATAAGTACTTTGCACAAATAGCTGGTCTCAAAGTAACTGTGCAAATACCTGTAATGTGTAGAGGGGGCTGCGGTGTCCAGATTCAAATTTTGCCCACATTCAGGGATCTGGAAATCCTGTGCTATCTTTGTCATTGTACTTTTTGTGCATCATGCAAGGGGTAAATTTCTTCCTCTTAAAGAGCAAACATGGAGTTTGATCATCAGATGAGAAGATTAAATGGGGGGGTGCTAAATTGAGCTAGGAACCCCCAGTGTACAGTTTTCCTAAATATTTAATTTCTTTAACACTTTGGTATGCTGCACTAACTGGAGGCAGAGTTCTTTTTAGAGGCAAGACATTTTCCCACCCACTCTGTACCCCCCAGCAGTACAGGGGAAGCAAAGTCCAAATGTCCCATCCAGGGGGGCTAGCGGGTTTCAGATTCCCAAATATGCATTTAGAGCTTGAATCATAATCTCATCCTTAGCGTTTTAATAGCTACAGCTCAGTTTAATGTACTTCAGGAATTGAGATAATTTCCATGACAGTGTTTATTACAAATAAGACATTTTGAATAAACGATATGGGATCAAAATAGAGGGAAACTGAAAACAGTAAAACACTGTGTTGTATGTTTATATATTAGAATATTTACAGCTTCAATCTCAAAAGTGCTAAGCACCTGTAAGTCTCAATGAAAGAAGAAGCAGGAAAGAATCAGTAGTAAGGATTCTTACCTGGGACTTGGGAAACCCAGGTCCAGTGCCCTGCTTTACCACGGAGGGCTCCTGTTTATCATGAGCCAAACCATTTAGGACTGAATTGTAGTGAAATAGGATTTGGTCTTTCATGTCGCTGTGCCTCAGTTCCCCATCTGTCAAATGGGGATAACAGCACTTGCCTATCTCACAGAAGTGTTGTGAGGATAAATAACTAACTATTGAGAGAGACTCAGATACATAGTTTCATAGAAGTTAGGATCAGAAGGGACCTATTAGATCACCGAGTCCGACCCCCGGCCCTGGGCAGGAATGAGTGCTGGGATCAGATGACCCCAGCCTGTTGTCTGTCCAATCTCCTTTTAAACACCTCCAACAAAGGGGACAGCACCACCTCCCTTGGAAGCATATTCCATATTTTGGCCTCCATATACTTTAGTAATACGAAACATATAAATACTTAGATATTAGTGACTGAGAGATAAAGGCATATAGCCCTCTGAATATTAGGCCATTAGCTACAGTAATTTTACATGACTCCAGTGGATGGCAGGCTTTAGAAAAATGTCTTGGTAAGTCATGCTTTAAACTGTTGGCAGATAAAACATCTTGACATTCATAGGGATGTTAACATGGCATAATTCCTGTGTTTCTGCCAAGTTTGCAGAAGCCTTTTCTTGCCTTGCTTCCATAACTGCATCAGTGCAGGAAATCTATAACCCAATGGAGAATAAAATGAATTGAGCAGGGTATCTGTAAGATGAAGACGTTTGCAGGTTGAGGCAGAAAGAGAATAGTCAAACTCCAAGAACCTGCAAATGCTTTTCTTGCATATGCTTTTCTTGTTTTTGTAAGATTAAAAAAAATCTTGAAACTGAAAAAAAGAAAGGCAATGTTCCTCAGGATAATGTATTTTTTGCCCTTTAATTTGGAGGTGAAAGTAAGCTCTGATTTTGATCCAGAAGGAAAAACTCCAAGTTCCCAGTCCTTATAAACAAAGTGGAATAACACTGGCACTCACTCCTGCCTCATGAAATGGAACAATGTATCCTGACAATATAAAACCAAGTCAGAATAAGACTCTTTTGAAGAGATGTCTTCTCAGAGAATGTGCCTGAGTCTTAATATGTGTCAAAATGCCGAACATTTGGCATCTAGAAAGAATGAATTATTGATGAGCATTTGTTATTACTACTTTCTGTCATTAAAAAGCAAAGGACTTGGTCAAGTGAAGTTCTGAAGCAGCTACATGGGTGCAGTGAAGATATCTGGACTTAAGTTTGCATGGTCAGTCCATGCATGTTGCACTTGTTGTAGGTAATAGTTAGGGAAAGTTAATGGGATACTGAACTGTAGAAGTCTCCCTTTACTCTTATTATTGCTGGATGAAGCTCAGAAGTATAGACAACACCCAGAAAATATAAATCCTTTTTTCTGGAAGTTTAATTTTAGGTGCACTGCTACATGGGCTCTAAAACCTTGAGATTGCACAAACAGATAAGTTACTAGGTCATTAATCCAGTAGACATGTGCTAGTCCCCTTTTCACACACAAGTCTGAGATCTACTTTTAGCTGAGATCTTTCATTATATGTAGGAAAATACACAAGATACAATGGGTACATGGTGTGGATGGCCAACATGAGTTTTATTTCCGAACAAGAAAATGACAGAAAGACAAGCCCATAACAAAGTCAAAGAGCTGACTATCCCTGAGCTGTAGAGCATTTGGGTCAGATTTTTGCAATTTAGCAAAAAATCTAGCAAAAAATGTTGTATTCAAAATGTGGGCCTACAAATGGAATGGTCATACTGAAATCACTTTGAAAAAATCAGCTCTTGCTGCCGTCTCTAACTTTTTTTCTAACATCTTTTCTCATTTTGAACATTAGAGCAATTTTTCAAATCTCTTGTCAGCAAGGGATAGATGGCTTTTATTAAGAAAATATCAGAGTATGGAATTTGAAATGTTTCCTTCCAACAAGCATGGTGAAAAGTACGTACCAACAGCAGAGCCAGCTTACTACCCTCATGAGGAAGAATTGCTTTCTAATTGGATTGTGAAACCTAATGGAAACCATACTTTGACGGTGAATAATTCTCAGGAGGGGATCTTGAAAAGTCTTACCTCATCTCTCTTTCTTTATCTGATAGAATACATCAAATATTCAAAAGCAAGTGCACCCTAGGTAGCACACAACACAGTAATACAGTAAACCACTGGCCTCTTTTAGACATTCAAGGAAGATGTAATATTTACGGGTGACTGGGTTTTCCTGTCATGTCACTGATTTGTAGAAAGCCTATATTAGCCCATCTTTATCATAGAAATGCAGATCCGGGGAGGAGGAGACCACTGGCTTGAAGGGAAAGGTTCTGATGGCAGCATCTAAGGGCAAATAAATACTGAGATGTTTATAATTAGGAGAGGCCAATGCTATGAAAACACTTTCAGCCATGGTGCATGCACAGCCAGATCTCTTACCATAATTATTCACGTGCTCAGAGTGCTGTGACCTCAGCTGGGGGTGCCCAGGCAGATCTGGTTCTTGGCCCCTGCTATGTTGTCCTCTAGGTTACTTTTTTTCACAGATTGCACACTTACAACACCTCAAAGTCAAACATGGCATAGCGAACTCTACTTATTGCATAGTCCCATCCACAATGCAAACCAAGGGCAGTGTTTGGAAAGGACTAGGAACACAGGAGAGAAATGAACGCAGACTATCAACATTGGCAGCATTAAGAGGTTCCTTTGTTGGTACAAAGTTTATCACAACAAGGACATTTTGAAGGGATATAGTCAAAGGAAAAATTGTCAACCCCAAGGATGTGGAATGGATGGATCAGCTCTGAAAAAATACTGCATTGTCAAGCTGTTTCCTTGTTTTGGAACTGGAGAAAGATGAAAGGTTCCAGATTGTTGTTGCTTGTATTATTTATTTCTTGTTTCTGTCTGAGGCTGATGCAGAATTACTGAAACACCACAAGAAAGAGGGTGTCTCTGCAGTATTTCTAGTGCAAGCAGAAGTAGCAATGCTGGAAGTTTTACAACAATGTTATTTTTCAAAAGATTTCAGACCTAGTCTTGCAGATAGGAGGCTATGGAGTAGCTCCAGAAATTCTGGATTTTTTAATCAAGCCAGGCTATGACCTCTTCTGAGTTCTGCCCTTTACAGCAAGGGAATCCTAGAAAAATAGAGGGATATAACAAAACTAGGAACTCCATTGCAAGCTTCCTTTGTATTTTGAGGGGAGGGGAGGATAAGTAATAACTCCATTAAATTTTCTTGTCATCAGTGCTAAATTCCAGTTTATCTTGTTTATTACCTAACCTGCAATGGTGCAGGATTTATCGATTGTTAATATTTTTTTTTCTCTACCTTAGTTTTGTTTTTGATATCTTTTGCTAAATGGATGTTGACTTGTTCCACGTTTTTTTTCAGTCCCCATTTTTCAGTCCCAAGTTGCAACTGCTATAATGACCATAGCAGGAGCACTCAGGTCATGGCCCTGTCAGATTCTAACAAATCTGCAAATTCTGCTAAACACCTGTCATCAACTAGCTCAGACAGGAGGAGAAGTCCCCTTTTATTCTTAGTCCTGTTCTTAGTTCCCTTCTGACTAGTCAAGCCACTCTGTCCCCAAAACTGTCTCCCTTTCTATTGAGATGAAAGCCATGTGAATGCTACATGATATAGAAGATAACCCATTGTTTTGCCAAACCAAAACCCTCTAACTTCCACCACTTGGCTAGCAAGAAGGACCACTAAGAAGATCATTTGGACATTCCTCCTTGCCAGCACCCTTCCAGCTTCCCTGA
This sequence comes from Gavialis gangeticus, assembly GCF_001723915.1. Taxonomy (NCBI): domain Eukaryota; kingdom Metazoa; phylum Chordata; order Crocodylia; family Gavialidae; genus Gavialis; species Gavialis gangeticus. The sequence goes on from NW_017729012.1 coordinate 3,330,174, forward strand.
CATCATTTGTAATCTGCAATGTGTCATGTTGTAAAGCAGTGGTTTCATTGATGATATGCTTCGTCAGCAACGCAGGCAGAGCCTGGCTTGCTGACTTCAGAAGCCTATCCAATTTGCAGTTTTAACTTTCTTCTTACCACAGAATCCTTGACAAATATTGTCTATTTTTGGGGGGGAGGGAGGGGTTGGACAGTTGGAAATCTCTTCAAGGGCATGCCCGATAATCTTGTAGGTTGGACTGGACACCTTCCTTAGCACATCCTGTGCAGCTTTGCGTATATCCTGGACCAGCTAGATCTTCAGAGATATTTTTCTGCTGTTTCCACATCAGGACAGTGGTAATGACTGAATATTTTTAGCTGACCTCTGTCTGGTAGTCACAGTGTTCCCATCTTCGTCTGCCTCCAGCCACACAGAATCTTGTCTCATCCTTTGGCTTCCAGTAGTTATAAAGTGCCACTCCTCTTCTCTAGTTTCTTTTCTTTCTGGTTCCTTGGTTAGTACATTACTTTCTTTCTTGATAGAGTGTTCTAATGCTTCCTACATCACATATATCTGAATCTCTCTGATGCCATGTAGTATCAGGCCCAAATCCTAGGATAAAGCTATTTCAGATGTGAATACTGACTCTTTGCCCCATCTCTGAAAAATCACATCTGCTCTGTATGCTAAGCAATGAAAAATCCCTCTCTGCAGAGGCAATGAAATTCACTTGACTGACTTTCAGATTCTCTAATGCTCCCAGCAAGAGGACTTGTTCCCCCCTGCACAGATCATAACTTATCCAAGACCCTTTTATTCTTCATCTTTCTTGAGAAGTATTGAGCCAAGTGGAGTATTTTTGCCAGTGACCCAAAGCTTTGTGTGCAATTATTCACATGGAATTCACACTCATTAAAATGTCCCTTTTTTAGCCAGGTATCAATGACAAATAGAAATTCTGGCTATAATGATAACACATGAGACTGACCCCAGACACTGCATGAATGAACTGGGCATGATTTAACTTTGCTTTATAAGCACAGACAGAACATAATTCAATGGTATGGATTATACCATTGTGAACAGCGTAGCGTGCAGGGGCAATACAGATTAACTGACAACCTTTCATGCTCTGAATATAGAAACGGGGGTGTAGGTTGTAGCCATGTAGGTCTAAGGACACGGTTAGACAAGGTTCTTTGGGTGAATCTGGCAAAGGTATGTTGGCAGAGCCCTCTGGTGGAGACATAGCACATGCTAACAGAAGGATCTTTTTCTGCCAATATAGTTACACTCCCTCCTCAAACACCCAATGTTTTTTTTTGGCATGGCTGTGCCTACCCCAGTAGTTTCACTGGTGCTGCTATGTAGGCTATGGGTTGTGATTTTTTTTCATGCTCCTAGCCAAGACAGCTATTCCAGCAAAGCTGTGTAGTGATCCAATGTAGAGCAAAGTATTAGGCTGAACTGGACGCATCCCCAATTTTCTTCCTGTATGCTCAGCCCCCTACAAGCTATATGGAACTGATGTTCCTTTGATCTTCCTATCCCGTGGTATTTGGGTAGCTTCCCTCCTTATGTTCATAATTTTCTTTGATGCATCTGGAAGCCAGCGTCTTCTGCAGTGCAACATAGCACCCCAAACTTTGAGATTAATTTTTTGTCTTTTCTAACACACAACACTATCCTGGGTGTGGGATTAACCAGACCAGTATAAGGCAGGGTAACCATACCCTAAGGTAATACAGAAGACCATTTTGAGAAACCATAGCAAACTGACTTCCTGCATCTGGCGCAAGTGGAGTGATTTAGTCCCGGTAGTAGTGGCTCTGTAAATAACACAATATTGGAAATACCCAAAGAGTGCACATTTTACAACCTCTTATTTTGCTTTCCTCCTGATATCCCTTGAATAAGCAGTCATTTCCCAGTAATTAATTACCAGGAAGCTGAATCTCTGCAGATAATTAGCAAGCTGTATTATATTAGGGGCAACAGGAAGTATTTAATTATCTCCAGCCATTACAGTCCTGTTCATCTCTCCAGCATTTATTTTTTAAGCAAATATTATGTTGGCCAAAGGCATGGGATTAATAGCACCGTAAACTGATCCTTCAGCTGGCTGCAGAATTAAGCAGAAATCGATGATGCCTTTAAAATGAAACCCAGAGTGGAATATGTTATTGAATAAAGGTATGGCCCAAATTTGTGACCCTGTAGGACAGTGATGCCAACCTTTTTTGGCATCTGCACCACAGATTAAGCCCTGTGTGCTTCCTGAGTGCTACTCCAATCCTCTTCTCCTACTTGATCCACCACTCTGCTCTTTGCTTCCTACCCTGTGCTCCCCACCTCATCTGCTGCTCTGCTTTCTGTTCTCTGCCATCTTCTGCCTACCCCTTCCCTGATCTGCCACGTTACACACACACAGGCTGTCCATGCTGCTTGCAGCATGGGTACTGCAGGTTGCCACCCCTCTGCTGTAGGGTAATATTATCACCATAGAGTTTGCCTGGATGATTAGCAATGGTGCAGAAAGAAAATGGGTCCAATAGTTGCCCCCCGTGCAGTAACTCAATTGCAGGCAAAGCTGTCAGTAACCTCTTAAGGATTGGTAAGCATTACAACACCTGACAACTGCAATACACACCTCTGTCACACATGTTTTTGAAAATCCTATCGAAAGACAACATGGAAGAGCAGATTGTTCACTATTTGAGGACTACCCATGCAGTATGAAAAGGCTTAAGTTTTTTGCTATCAGTACATTCTCCAAGATCTCAGCTGTATGCCTAATGTAGCCATTTCCCATCTCTGTACTTCCCCCCAGCCCCTCTTTCTCTTCCTTTTACTCTCCCTGCCTTATAGCAGTTGTTTGGGTGATGTATCTGTCAGAACCATTCTGAACTGAAAAGAATATCTTTTTGCATGTATGGGAAGTCCTGGGAGCCTTTGTGCTGCATAACCTTCAATTCAAGATGCAATACTTTTAATAGAGTCTTTGTAAAACATTACTGAGACATTACAAACTTCCTGCCTTACATTATTTTTACTAAGGCTTGCAAAAAAAAAAAATTCAGCCCACAACCAGCCTTGGCTGTTTTCAAGGGAAAACATTGCGTTTACTCATTTTAGTAACAAAATCATTTATAAAGACTCAGGCTGTGAAGGCTGCTGAAGTGATTGGCATTTCCACTAATAATGCAGTCATCACATTCCTTCTAAACTTTTAAGTGTCAGTTCACAAATAAAAAAAATCAATTAGTCTGATTGAATTTATTAAGGAAATGTTTATCCACTTTTCTAATGCTACTTAGCTTTTTCTAGTGCCTTCCATTTAAGGGTATCAAAGCTACTCACTAATATGAATTAAACTGCACAACAGAAAGTTTCATCCTCTATTTAGAGGTACAGAAAACTGAAGCATTTACCAGGGACTCAGAACATTTGGGTTTAAAGCCTGGCTATGCCCAGCCTCCTCTCTGAGTTTGGGTAGTTATATCATCTCTCCAAACTTTGGTTAATTTCCTGTAAAATTGGAGGTAATATATCCTTTTCCTTCCCAATTGTCTGCCTTGTCTACTTAAACCATAAGCTTCTGTGAGACAGGAGCAGCATTTTGCTATGTTGTTGTCTCATGTCTGGCATAATAGGCTCCCTATCTTGGCTGAGGCTTTTGTGTGCTACTGCAAAGACAATAATAAAAAATATAATCAGTGAATGGTAGATTTTGTATTCTTCACAGCAGGGACTGTGTCTTCATCTGGGTTGTGCTGGCAGGTTTGCTCAATTAGTGGCATCCAGAGGGGAAGATACCTCCTGTGTCAGAAGAACTAAGGGAGTGTGGCAGGGGAAGACCAGAAGGACAGGTCTGGGAACAGCTGTGCTCAGGAAGGAAGATAGTGTGTAAGACCAGCTTTCAAGGAGGGATTGGTGTTGAAGCATTAGTCTGTGGCCACTGTAGTCAACAGAAAGATTCCTTTTGGCTTCACCGAGCAGTGGATTTGGTCCTACCTCACGATATATATGCTTTAACTCCATTAATATTACAGCAGAAAGAATTTGGCTTGGTGTGTATAAATGTACTCAATTCCTTACCAGTTTTCTCTGCCTCCACTTATACATGTGTTTTCCTCTCACTTTTTATCCTTCGCTCCCCCACCTTGTATGCTAGGCAAGTTTCTGTGGTGCAAAACAAATTTCTAGGAAAGTAGAGAACAGCTTTGCATAATCTCAATGAAACAGAACTACACAGCACCTTTTCTTCAGTTGTAAGGAAGCCCAAGATAATAGTGAGCATAAATAAACAGGGCAGGGCTCCTGAAATATGTTCATCAAAGGTTTGTAATTCTTATTATATCTATCACATAACTGTGAATTAATTTATATGGAACACTCATGGGACAGTAACAAGCTTCATTAGACCTTGGAAGTCAGGAGCAGGGTTTTTTAAATTTTTTATAAAAATGGTATCAAAGCCTACTTTAGGGGCTTTTGTATCATTCATCACCATAATCACGACTCTGCAGCTCCTTAAAAATGGTGTTAAAACTTGCCTGTCGATATCAGCTAAACAGGTGGTGAGCTGTACTGTCTGCACTCTTCGTCTACACAAAAACATGCTCATGTTATTGTCACCTCCTCCCCATTCCCTTCCCACCTGTTTGTCTCATCTGCCTTGTTTTGTGAGTGCTGTTGGCCTGCACTTGTAAACTCGGTGTGGCAGGAACTTTTCATTATACAAGCATGCAGCACCTAACACAACAGGATCACAATCTCTGATTAAGGCCTACAGGAACTACTCCAATACAAATAAGAATAAGAAAACTTCAGGGCAGTTCTTCACCTATCACTTAAAGATAAAATCTGCCTTCAGATGAGCAACCTTCCCTTATTTAAACAGGTGTGGAGTATCTAGAGTCTCAGTATCATAAATTAAGTCAAAACAGTATGTACCTTAACCAGTATTTCAGCAGTCATTGTACACAGAAATACTCCATGATTCATTGGCATGATTTTTTGTGCTGTATAACTCGATTACAGCAACATTGTGGGGTGTTACAGGGGGGTAAGTTGTAGCCGTGTTGGTCTAAGGACATAGGCAGACAAGGTTCTTTGGGTGAATATGATATCTTTTATTAGACAACTTGTAGGGTGATGTTTTTCAAGAATAAACTTTATCCTGTATTTTTCACATAGCTATCCTTGAATTTTCTTGACACAGAGGAACCATAATTAAACTTAATCTAACTGTGAATCTTCAGTGATATATGTCTAGAGATATTTATGCCTTAAATAGTAAATGTTTTCAGCCAGATCTTATACTACCATAAATCAGCATCACTCCTGTTATTCCTAGGGGGCTATGCCAATTTACACCAGTTTTGTTATAGATTATGGACTAGATTCTCATCAATTCACACCAAGATGTTCAGCTATTGAAAATATTTATTGCTTTAGTACCTAGCCCCAGTGTGCGAGGCATTTTAAATGTGTTTAATGAAAAACATTTCCCATCCTCATAAAGCTTAAAATACCTAAGTAAATATGCACAGTACAAAAACACAGGAAGAGAATTCATAACCATTTATTAATGCTACTGTCCTGGAGGTTTCACTTTATTATGCTGCAAAATCTTTTGAAATGCTAAACTAAAGAAAAGCTAAACTCCACGACAAAGGCAGAAGAGACTATAGGCGATGGCATACAAGGTTTCTACTTGCGCCGGCTTCTATTCTCATTTTATAAAGATTTTAATGTCACCGTCCATTATCTGTGTGGGATTTATTTTAAGCTGACATGCTCCTGGCCTCATGAATTTGCAATGCATTTTCCAATTAGTAGGGCATTTTGTGAATGGCAAGGACTATGTTTGTTTTTGCAGCTGGGAGGGGATCAGGGACTCCGAGGGCGACCCTTTCAAAGCTGAAAGAAAGCAGCGTGAGTTCTGAATGAATATTTTATGAAATCTAAAGGTATTAAGCACTGTGTCTGATTCAAGAACACAATGATCTTGCAGCAAACATTTGAGGATATCAGAGAAAGTATTTTAGATTTCCAAAATATTAAACCAGTCAAAACAGTCATGGGAATGGGGCTTCCATTTGTTAAATGAAACAACCTACAAAAACCAAGACAATACTCTCCATTAATAATACTCCCCAAATAATAGGCGAAGTTGTGGTGATTTACTGCGGGGTTGCACCTTAATGATGTTATGGTCATAACACGAGTTTTAGGCTATTGGAAGAGCCACCATTTACACTGGGCATGGATTTCACCCAAACAAGATGTCTAAGAGTCTCTCCAATGGGGACACTCAAATTGAAGGGGCTGTGAGAGGAGGATGGCTTTCACTAGAGCAAATGTGAACATAATGTTTTCATAAAAGGTTTGGTTTGGTTCTGTTTCCAGGAAAACAATGTGATTATTTAGGTATGCCCTGTCTTGTTACAAACCAAAATGTAGCAAAACTGTCCTCCTTCAGAGGAAGCAAAGGGTGAAACTCACTCATCTACTTCCAATTTAGGAATACACTTCAGCACATGCTTCACTGTATCCTAAAAAGTGATACTTTCCTGAATTGGGACCCAAGTAATAGGCTTAAAGCATCTAGGTAACATAAAAGCCATTACATTTGATTTATCTTCTTGTATCCATAGACTAAAATATCCCTAGTAACAGAAGCAAAGGCTGTTTAAAAGGAATATATTTGATATCTTTATGTTGCTTCGTTCTCTTCCATTGCACTAGACAAACCATTCCAACTTATCTCAGTATGTTAGAAATATTGATCATTGTAAAACTGCAATGAAAAGTAAGGCATAATAAATTGCACAACTCAGAAAAGATATCAGAGTTCACAAACGCATTTCCCCCACTCCTCCAGCTTTCCCACAACTAACCTAGGTGCTCTATCAGTGTAGGCCATCATAGAAGACAACTTTCCAGCTGGGAAGGTGTTGTGACTTGTCCATCATCTGAACCCTTCTGGTGGCCCTTGCATTTTGTGCCTCTCCAGCACAGCTCTGTGGGATGCCTCCACCTCCTGATCTGTGAGGCAGAAATGAAAAATGTTTCCCTATTCAACAAGGGTTCACAAGTTTTAAGTGGACCCATCTAGAGATTAAAAGGGAACCAGAAAAGGAGCATTTAAATTGAACGCATCTCAGGAAGAAATATCTTGCAAGTGAAAAGTCTTTTAGAACAGCTGTCTGAGGGAAGTGGCAGAACGAATGCCTATGGTTTAAGAAGCTCGGCTTCACAAAATATGGGAGCACGTGCTCTTGGCATAACCCTGTGCTGCAATCCCAAAGGCAGACAGATCTTTTCCTTCTCTGAACTCCAGGCACTGTTTGCTTGACTTTCCCAATTTTCCCCAAATGCTTCCCATTTGTGCTACATCAAATCCATTATAGTAATTCCTGTAATGCACGCACTGGCTCCATCAGGCCTGGTTTCCAGGGTCTCCTGAGGAGTCTTTTCTTTCACCTCAGCTGGCTTTGACCAGCCCCAGGATTTTATCCGTGCAGTCCAGGTAGGCAAAACTCGAGCTCATTTGTAAGTCAATGCAGCATTGGGAACCACTTAGCGACACAAACGCAGGGAGAAAGCCTACCTGCGAACACAAGCGCGGCACAGGCAGGGGAGCGACACTTGTGGGCACACGTACGGGGGCGGGGCGGGCTCAAGGAAGCGCGTGAACGGCCGCCCGGACCCGCGCGAGGGTTGCTTCAGGGGAAGGCCCCGCCCCCGGCACAGGCCGGCCTGGCGGCACGGTAATGGAGGCCGCGGGCGGGCGGGCGGAGCAGGGCTGGGCAGGGGGAGGCCTTTGGTGGCCGCGGGGTGAGGCCTCGGGTTCGCCGGGGCCGCGGGGTGCGTGGCGGAGAGCGCCTGAGGCGGGTTGCAACGACATGGAGCTGGGCGGGTCTCAAGCGGCAGCGAGGGGAGGGGGGAGAGGAGGGAAAACTCCCTCGTGAGGAGGGGAGTTGAAAAAAATAAGTAAAAATGGAGGTGTTTTAAGACCTGGCTGGACCTGTGGTTGTACCAGGACCCCCTTGGTGACCTGCTGTCCGCAGGCTCCGGACATCTGCCCGCCTGCAAGGGCATTGGCGATGTGCACCCCCTGAGTGTGGTGGCGCACCGCCCTCGCCCCCTCGACGCCTGCGGGTGGTCCCCAACTCCGGGGGGTCTCCAGCCCCGGGTCGGCGCTCGTCCTCTACTTGCACCACCGACCAAAGCTCGCTGCAGACCCCCGGCCTCTGGCATTCGTGACCCACAGTTTTCCACGGTTTCCTCCTTTAAGGGAGGATCCGGGCTTTCCAGTCTGTTCGCAACCCGGGTGTATAATCTCGCGCCCCGCTTTTAGGTTGCAACCCATGTGGGTTGAGAAATGCAGGGCTAGGCGTGACCTCCCGAGGTCCCTTTCCACCCTCATTTCTATAATTTCCTTTTTCCCCCCGCACAATGATGAGACCGGCACGAGATTTGAGCTGCTGGAGCTGCCATTAAAACAAGCCGGCATGGCCTGAAAATTACAGGCGTGCTTCGTTTTCCTTTTAGGTCAGGATTGTCTGCTCTTCTTTCATATCTGGGGTCACGTGGTGACAATCAGGATGGATTTCATATCTGGGGTCACATGGTGATGATCAGGATTGTGCCCCAGGATGAAGTGACCCTTAGGACTTTAACTGAGGGGAAGTAGAAAAGATATGTGGAAGGATGAGTAAGAACCATAATTGACACTAAAATTGTATCTCGCACCTGCTGGGTTATGTAGTTACTTCTGTATTTCTTGACTCTTTAAAGAGTAGTGATGTAAAACTGCTTTCTCCAAATGTTAATTTAGGCCTCCACAGATGGTAACCATCTGTTAAATGACTAGCAATTTTAAAATATTTGATTAGCACTTTATATAGCTTGGATGGACCTACTGTTAGCAATATATAAGTGTACTTGTAGGGGGAAATTTGCTAGATCTTGTTCTTTTTCTGTTACTGTTCTGTTCGTGGTAAATCTCCAAGCTATCAATATTTTTGCATGCCTTCTGTTTTATTTATACGTCACGTTTAAAGTTGGAACCTGAAGCTTGCAAACCGATTGTACCTGAAGCTGTTGGAACACCATTAGAAATCAAACTGAACTCATGTAACCTCCGTAGCGATAAAAATAAAAGCCCTACGCCTTCAATGTCACCTGTGTGGGTGGGACCCTGCATTTATTGTAATGATTTTTAATATTAAATTATAATAGCAAAAACTGTTATGTTTATTTATACACTGATTAATGACAACTGTCTTTCAAACCATTAGGTTCTCAATAGCCTGAGCAAGTTCAATATCCATTTCAAGGGGGGGTTCGTGTCCATTTTATAGATGGGATTCTCTTTCAGTCCCACCAATAAAATGAGGATTTGGACATTGATAGATGCAAGATGTTACCTAACTACAAAACAAGTAAACGAATCATTGTACTAATCCTGTCTTTTCCTTCTAAGTACTTCTAAGTTTCTCCTGTTGAATTTTTTTAAGTTTACCAGCCGTGGTGCTTTCTTTGTAAAATTTGCCTTGTTTCACTTTGTACAATGTGCGTTTCTTAGCTCTGTAACAGCAGCTTGCGATTGTTTTTTTTAACAGCTGAATACACAGCATGACAATGGCTCCATTACCAGGAGCTGAATTAATTCAGAAGCCTTTACAGTTGTACCGCTACCTGCTTCGATGCTGTAGACAACTTCCTGAAGAAAATATCCGCCAGCATTACAGACATGCCATCAGACAGGTAGGGAGAAACCTTGTTTTCAATGGGGAAACATGTAACGGTTTCTGCTTCTCTAATTTTTTGCATTGTTTAATGCTACTTGTAACGGATTAACACTTGGTAGTGGAAGAACTGTTTTTCCAAAGCCTTGGAGAGACGTGATAAAGGCTAAAAGGATCTTACCATTAAAAAAAAAAAAAAAATCCTCTTTTGTATGGTTAGTAACACACACAGATTATTAAACTAGAAAAATGTTTTGAATAACCTTTCCATCTCTCGTGTTTCTCTTGGGGTTTGATTGAAGCCTTGTTTGTACCAGCAAAATATACTGTACAAAGACTATTTGTTCTTCATAACAGTTGTAGTGCTCAGAGATGTTCCAAATGGTTTACATGTAGGGAAAATGCTCTCTCATAAGAATTACTTTGCAGGGCTAAGTACTAGTGTGATCTGAACTGCCCTAGTGCCAGTGTGAATGCAGTAGTTCTTGGAAAGGATTCTGTGTTAGAAATTGTGTTCTTAACATAAATCATCCATTGTTACCATGGGGCATCTATACACGCACTCCAGGGTGGAGGCAGAGGCACTTTAGAGCCTCTCCAAGAGCTGCTCTAATTGAAGCACCCGCAGTGCCATGTGTATGTGGCATCCCACGCTTCAAAATGGCAGCAGCGGCACTGAAGCAAAAGCTTGTTCAATGAGCTTCACTGCCATTTTGAAGCACGGGGACTCAGAATAGATGTGACATGGAGGCTGCTGGAGTGTGTTAATTAATCGAGTCTGCTCTATGTGCTAATTAGCATGCGTTGGAGCAGATGTTTGGCACATGTATAGGTGCCCATGAGCACTAACAACTGTTTTCCACCTGGTACAAAATTAGACTTAAGGTCACTTTTAAAGTTAAGCTTGTGTTTCACTGTTGTTCTGAATTAGTTCTCTTTTATTCATTTTGTTGGCACAAATTGCTGCATAACCCCCTGCTTTACTAACAGGTGGAATGAGTTTGAATACTTAGTGTGACACCATGTTTAGTATTGCCCTTTATGAACATACCTCAGCTAGTTTACTGATTTCTGCCTTGTCAGATTATCTGCTCATTTTTCATCTTATGCTTATTTCAGGATTTTAAAACGACTGTTATTTTAGTACCATCTGAACAGCTGTTTCATTAACTGGATTAGTCATTTTCGTTTTAACACTGTAGAGTTTCAAAGTTCATGAGGATGAAGACAGTCCTGAAAGAATCCAGCAAATTATAAAAAGAGCTGTTGAAGATGCTGACTGGGTCATGAATAAAGTAAGTGCATTTGATATGAGCCTTGTCCCGTAGCATGTATTTTGGTTAATTCAGTTCGGAGGTTAGCATGTTGCAAAGCAAATGCGACTTATGGTCCTCTGCACTGGATTTGAGATCTGTGGGTGAAGGGAATGCTATAGGAAGTAGGCATGATGAGAACGATGGTGATTTTTATCAAAAACAACTCATGCTATGTGGGGGGAATGGGTGAGGAAAACCTAATATGAATCAAAGAATGAGAACCACAAAGATTGTAATGCCTTGTTTCTGATGGGGATTATTTTGGATTACGCTAGTTAGTGGCAGCAATAAATACAGCTACTCAAGTATATGGGGAAAAAAAGACAAGAACCCTCTGTATTGTGAAGATAAATGATGAGTCTTGTCAACCCCCTCCCCAGCAATATCCCATTCGCCTGTAATTGGCATACACAACTTTTCAGAATGCTCTTCTCATATGTCAGGCCTGTGCTCCTTTGATCAGAATTAGACAACATGTTAGTAAAACTGTCATAATCAGTTGACACTAGCTGTCACCAGTGGAACTGCATCTACTTTAGTTCAGCAATGGGAAACTGCCTTCAAAGTCTCACTGTAAGCAGGGCCACACAGATACGTCATGTTCTGTCCAGGGAAAATAAGAGTTGTTGCCTGAAAGGTAAGTTGGATTCTTACATGAGGGAATGCCAATCTCTTGTGATTCATTAAGTCATGTGTTCAGCTGACTTCAAAAAATATATTATTTGACTCTTAAAAGCCTTTGGAAAATCACTCTACTAGCCAGAGAATCCAAATGAGAGTTAACATGGGAGCACCCAAAAACTGGTCACGGAATCCAAATCCCAGCAGTGTTAGTCTGGCTCTCGCTCGCTAGTAGGAGTGCCTACCTCATTGTTTTCACTGTGATGTAAAGGGCTTATTTCTGTTCTTGAACAGAGTTTTCAGACAGCCACAGGTGAATTACTCCAGATCTAAAACTGCAAGAAAAAGGAAAGGCCTATCACATCCACGAACAAAAACATCACATTTTATGTATTCTAGAGGAGAAGTGTATTGTAAGTGATCAGGAGGTTTTTTTCCTCCTGGGGAAAGAAAAAGAAGCATAACACAGATCATAAAGTAAATACTAAATGTTAGTAGGATTTTACTGTATGAATTGTTACTTTATATGTAGCTTCTCTTACAAATAATGTTTTTTGCATTGTTTTTTTTTCTTGCAGTATAAAAAACAAAAGTAGAAAGAGAAGAATGCAGAGAAGATGCTCATCGCTACAGATACTAAGATGCAAATAAGTCCAGTTTCGGTAATGGTGCCTGCAATTTACCTGCACGTAAAAGGTGTGATATTCTGCCTTGTCATGTGATTTAATTCCCTTTTTTGAAGCCTTTCATCCACCAGTTTCACATAGTTCAGAAACAAGGACAAGATTTTAGTATTTATAATTGCAAATCTTGGCTCAAGATCAAAACTGCCTCAGAGTTTGAGATGGGGAAAGAGGTTTCAGATCTGAGCTTTTGGCTTGGTTCATCCCACTGTAGAATCAGAATCTGAATTAAAATCCCAACACTGAGGTTGTTCTAGATTTTATCTGCTGTGTTTGCTAGCGATGTTGAAAATGGTAATAATTAAAACTATTGCAAGTCTTCATTGATGTTATAACTCAGTGACCTGTGAAAGGTTAATAAAATGGACACGGACATTTGTTCCAGGCTGAAGGAAATGGGTCAATCTACTGACTATATCAAGGAAATTCAAAGGTTAGTCCTTTAATTACTTCAAATATATATAAGCTTGTCAGCACAAACTGAGGAGAATTCTGTGCCCTCAGTTATACCCAGGAATGAGGGAGCTTTATATGAATGTAACAAAGGGCAAAATAATGGTCTGTTGTATCAAATGATCTTCCTCTTCCTTTCAACCCAATTAAAAAGAGAATGACTGCAGTCTGTAGACCCAGCAAAATAAGTAGGGGAAGCACTTCTCTACCTTTCTGGATTGTAAAGCACTTCTAGCTTATTTGAATGCAATTTTTTGATTGAATGTATTTAAAAAATAACTAGTTTAAGCAGAAATGTTTCTGCTAAACTGCTTTAAGTGTGAAAATCAGGAGCCTATCTTCACATTTAGAATTGTTAAACTGACGCTTCCTGCTTAAATAGTATCTGGAGGTGGGGAAAAACACACAAAGCCATGTTAAAATGTTGCGTATGCAAGTACTAAAAGGGGAAATTAAACTGGATTCTTTAATGGGGTGCACTTGTATCAGCCTTATCCATAAATATTTGCTTTGAGTTTGTAATGTAGTGGCTAAAAAAAATTGTTATGAAAGCTGTGGTAGTGCATAAAAGTGAAATGCAAAATGAGTAATTTATTAATATGTCATTAAAATTGTTATTTATTTAGTACCAATGACATATGTGGTAAGCTACGGAGCCTCGTAACCTGTGACTGACTGACAGCCTAAGGGCTTGACTGGATCCTTAGGCCCTGGTCCTAGAACCAAAGAATATTTGATTTAAGTTGGTCTATAGGTAGCAGTGCACTTAAATTTAAGTCCCAGAGATGGGCTAAATCAGGAACTGTGGTACTATACATATAGTTAAATTTTATACACACACTCACTCTGTGTGAGACTGTGTGTACATGTTAGTGCCATGCAGAATCAGAATTTTACATCTGCAGAAGGTGTAATTACAGAAAAGACAAGCAAAGGCTAGTCATCGGGCCATACCCAAAGGCTGTGCAGCTCTTGTACTCTGGTTGCTTGCTTGTGTACCCACGTCTTCATTGCTTTTGTTATCCATGCCCATGATGCTTTCTGAGATGCAGTTACTTTCTCATGTTGTACATTCTAAATTCACCAGTAGCTTTCCTTTCTAAGGGTAACCACTAGTACTCTGTGGTCCTAACTACTGAATTTTGGGAAAACAGTTTCATTTCAGCCAGGATGTGGACGTGTACTATGATGCTGAGAGAGACACTTATATACATCATTGACTTACCAGACTATACAGCTAATTAATTTATAAAGGCCTTGGTAAATCATTTGCAGCATGTTATAAATAGTTCCTTACCAACATTCACTTAAATATCTATTAAAGGTGGTCGTGGTGGGGGGGGGGTGTTCCTCTCATTGTTATAAACAAATCTACAAAGAAACCAACAAGAGAGGTTAGATATGCCAAATTGAGAAAATGGTGTATTTCAAGCAGGTGCTTGTATTTACATGCACTTGCTTTTCTCTGTCTCCAGATGGCAGTGGAATATGCTAGGGATATTATTTGGAGCCCTCTAGTCTAACACTAAGACTTGTGCTTTTGCTTTTCTTTAAGTATTTTCCTCTGTAAGCTAATGTTCTCCCTCACTAGGCCAAGCAAAAAAAATCAACCTCACACCTGTGACACTTTTCTGTGGCTTATTACCAAAGCCATACAGATAAAATAAATACAGAATAAGGCTGTGCCTTTGACCCAATGTGATTGCCAGGGTTTGGAGACCTTTCACTCTGTGATTCTCTCTCTGTGTTCCAGGTTTGTCACTGGAACCAGCCTCCCTTTTGTCCAGCTGAATTCTCTCTGACCTTTACAGAAAACGTCTGGCCCAATTGCAGCCCAGTGTGGCTTGTAAAGGCCTGGATCACTTTGGCATACTCACCCTGAGGACTAGCCCTATAAAAGAAGTGCAATAACAAGGAGTTAATATCAGTGTAAATTCTTAGTTAGATGTGCCATGCTTGTGTAAACTGGCTTGTCTACACTAGGGTTTTAGTTTTGGTACAAGACCTTGGATGTGACTTGAGGGGCAAGGCCAAAGCTGTTGCTGTCAACAGCTGAAACACTGAAACAAATAGTTATTGATTCTTAGTCCAGCATATATGTAGCATCAAGTATAAGGTGATTGGGATCGAGAGGAGGTTTAGGCATGTGTGTACATGCATATGAGAATAAAAGATTGGTTTTGATGACAATGGAAAAGGACTAGCAAGTAGGTTTGGGGAATATTGTCCTTAAGTAATTGGAAGTGCTGAGAAAATGACACTGGTAAGGATCACATTAGTATTTTGATAGAATGGCAATGTATAATTTTAAGAAAATAAAGAAACATGTTATTAAGCAGTGCTGGCAAATTGTCATGAAATTTTACAAGTCCTACTTCTTAAGACCTAAAGATACTTTTTTCTTTCATAGTTTCACAGTAGCTTCATGGTTTCATAGTAGTTAGGGTCAGGAGGAACCTGAACAGATCATCTAGCCTGACGCCCTGCCACAGGCAGGAATGAATGCTGGGTTCACAAGACCCCAGACAGGTGATCATCCAACCTCCTCTTGAATTTGCCCAAGGTAGGGGTGAGGACCACTTCCCTGGGAA
>NW_017729012.1:3348771-3359326 GCF_001723915.1 Gavialis gangeticus
CTACATTGAACCCCATCCTATTCTTGTCTGCCCACTTTTGTTGTCTGTCTAAATCTGTTTGCAGCCTCTCTCCCCCTTCAAGTGTGTCCACCTCTCCCCACATCTTAGTGTCGTCAGCAACCTTGGATAGCGTGCTTTCCACCCCCTCGTCCAAGTCGCTGATGAAGATGTTAAACAGTGCGGGCCCGAGGACTGAGCCCTGGGGTACCCCACTGCTCACATCTTGTCAGGTTGAGTACAACCCATCCACCACTACTCTCTGGGTGCGCCCCATCAGCCAATTTTTTACCCATCCAACTGTGTAGGCATCAATGCTACAGTTGCTTAATTTATTGATGAGGATGGGGTGAGAAACCGTGTCAAAGGCCTTCTTAAAGTCTAGAAAGACTACGTCCATGGCGACACCATCATCCAAGGATCTAGTTACTTGGTCATAAAAGGCAATCAGGTTGGTCAGGCAGGACCTGCCTTTGATGAACCCATGCTGATTGCCCTTGAGCATGAACTCCCCTGCAGGCGACCCACAGATGTGCTCCTTGATAATTCTTTCCAAGATCTTCCCGAGCACCTGAGGCTTACAGACCTATAGTTACTTGGGTCCTCCTTCCTCCCTTTCTTGAAAATTGGGACCACATTAGCCAGTTTCCAATCCCCCAGCACCTGGCCAGATGACCACGAATGCTCATACAGCGGGGCCAAGTGCTCCGTGATGACCCCTGCCAGCTCCCTCAACACCCTTGGGTGGAGGGCATCTGGACCTGCAGATTTAAAAATATCTAGCCCTTCCAAAAGATCCCTAACTACATCTGCACTGGCTGAAGACTTGACAGAGCTATCCCCAAGATTGTCCCTACCTCTGGTAGATGGAATATCCCAGTCCCTGTTCAAGAAAACAGTGTCAAAGAAACTGTTAAAAATATCAGCTTTCTTATCTGGCGTAGCCACAAGTTACCATTTGCATCTTGCAGGGGCCGTACATTGCCTGGTGCCCTCTTCTTGCTCCCAATGTACTTGAAAAAGGACTTTTTGTTGTCCTTAATCCTGGACGCTAGCCTGAGTTCCATCTCTGCCTTGGCCTTCCTAATAGCCCTCCTACACTCATGGGCCAAGGAGGAGTACTCCTCCTTGGTGATAGCTCCTCACTTCCACTGGTTGTATGCCTCCCTTTTAGTCCTCAGGCATTGCTGAATGCCCTTGCTGAGCAAAGGGGGTTTCTGAGCACTCTTACCCCCCTTGCTTCTCTCAGGGACTGCTATCCTTTGGGCCTGGAGGATCACCCCCTTAAGGTACGACCATCCCTCATGGACTTCCATCTCGTCTACCTTCTGGGTCCTCAGTGCCTCCCCCATCAGTCTCCTAAGCTAATTGAAGTTGGCCCTTCTGAAGTCAAGGGCTTTAGCTTTGGTGTGAGCCCTTGATGCCCTGCGTTGGATAGTGAAATCCAGCAGGTGATGATTGCTGTTGCCCAGGTGGTCAAGGACCTGCAGTCCCCTCACCAGGTCATCCCCTGTAGCCAGGACCAGGTCCAGCAAGGCGTTACCCCTAGTGGGGCTGTGCACTTCCTGGATAACGTGAAGGTCCTGTAATACAGCCAGGAACCTATGCGAGCGGTCAGACCTGGCTGTCTGCTCCTCCCAGGAAATGTCTGGGTAGTTTAGGTCACCCATGACAATAACATCCCTTGACCTAACTGCCTCCATAAGCTGACTGGAGAAGTCCTGGTCCAGCTCTTCCCCCTGGTTGGGTGGTCTGTAGTAGACACCCACTGTAAGGTCCCTTTTGCCATGCCCCCCTTGTAATTTGACCCATAGTGTCTCTGCCTGACCCTCCTCTAACCGGAAGCTAGTCCTTGATGATGTGAGGTGCTCTTTGACATAGAGCGCAACCCCCCCCCCCCCCCTTTCTTCTTTGTCCTGTCTCTTCTGTATAGGGTGTATCCCCGAATGAGCAAAAGGCTGCCGCCCAGTCGTAGGTAGGGTCCCACCAGGTTTCTATGAGCCCTACTAAGTCTGGGTTCTTACTTGCAATCAGGATGCACAGTTCCTCCTGCTTATTCCCCATACTACGAGCATTAGTGTAGAGGCACCTGAGGCCTCCTGAGGGTGCACATGCCTCCCTCCCACTCCCAGGACAGTTGTGGCTCCCTGCTCCCCACACATTGATGCTTACCTGGACTTCCCTTCCTCTTGTCACCCTACATGGTGATGAAGTATCCTCTTCACTGGAAGCAGCCCCTTCCCCCGGCAAAGCTAGTTTAAAGCCCACTGTATGAGATCAGCCAACCTAGAGGAAAAGATAGGGGAGAGGTGAAGCCTGTCCCACCCCAGCATGCCCTCCTTACAAAAACATTGGTTGTTGTCAAAAAACCCGAAGCCTGCCTTGTGGCACCAGCCCCGAAGCTGCCGGTTAACCACGTCAATGCAGGTCTCATGATGCCTACCCCGTCCGCTTACCGGGAGAATGGAGGAAAATACCACCTGAGCTCTGGTCTTCTTCAGTTGGTGTCCCAAGGCCTTGTAGTCCTCCATGATGTTATCTGGCTTGCCTTTGGATGCATCTTTTGTACCCACATGGACCACAACCAGTGGGCAGTAGTCCAAGGGGTTGATGCTTTTAGGGATGGTCTCTGTGATGTTGCGAATCCTCGCTCCAGGCATGCAACAGACCTGCCGTGACCAGGGCTCCGAGCGACAGATTGGACCATTGGTTCCCCTCAGGATGAGGTCCCCGATGACCAGAACTGTGCATCTCCTTCTCGGGGTGTGCCTCTTCTGAGCCGCTGATGTAGGTCGAGCGGCTTCAGTTTCTCTGGGGACCTGTTCCTGGGGGTGTCTGGGCTCATCTTTCTATCAAACAAATAAAAAAAATGGCTTGTCCTACATAGGCAAGTGGAATTTTGTATGTTTGATATAAAATTGTTCCTAGGCTTAGAGATGTAACTGTAATGTATGACAACTAGAAAAAGAGGACCCTGTTCTCTCATAATCTCATATCCCAGCCAAAGTCTTGCCCACACTTCCTCCTGTTACTGCCATCACCACCTGACTTCTGCTTCTGTCCTTTCCTCCACCCTCTGTTGCCTTCTGCATTTTTTTTTGTTTCCCCAGCTCTTTCTGACATTTTCCTGCAACTCTGGTCCTCTTCAGTGAGCTTAAACACAGAAAGGAAGCTTACAAGAAGTGGAAGCTTGGACGAACAACTCGGGAGGTTTGCTCGGGCATTGCATATAAGAGAATTGCCCGGGTATGCAGGGATGAAGTTGGGAAGGCCAAAGCACAACTAGAGTTCCAGCTAGAAAGGCGCATGTGAAGGGTAACAAGAAGGGTTTCTTCAAGTATGTTAGCAACAAGAGGTTGGTCAGGGAAAGTGGGTCCCATACTGAATGGGGGAGGCAACCTAGTGAAAGAGGATGAGGAAAAGGCTGAAGTATTCAGTGCTTCTTTTACCTTAGTCTTCACAGGCAAGGTCAACTCCAAGACTACTGAATCAGGCAGCACAGTTTGGGGAGGAGGTGAGGAGCCCTCAGTGATGAAAGAACAGGTTAGGGGCTATTTAGATAAGCTGGACATGTACAAATCTGTAGGGCCAGATGCAATGCATCCGAGGGTGCTGAGGGAGTTGGCTGATGTGATTGCAGAGCTGCTGGCCCTTATCTTTGAAAACTCATGGCAATCAGGGGAGATCCCAAATGACTGGGAAAGTACAAATATAGTGCCCGTATTTAAGAAAGGGAAGAAGGAGGATCCAGGGAACTACAGACCTGTCAGCTTCACTTCAGTCCCTGGAAAAATCATGGAGCAGGTGCTCAAAGAATCCATTTTTAAGCACTTGGAGAGGGTAATTAGGAAAAATCAGCATGGATTCACCAAGGGCAAGTCCTGCCTGACCAATCTGATTGCCTCAGCCTGATGAGATAACTTGCCCTGTGGATGCGAGGAAAGCACTGGACATAATACACCTTGACTTCAGCAAGGCTTTTGATACCATCTCCCACAGCATTCTTGCAAGCAAGCTGAGGAAGTATGGGTTGGATGAATGGACTCTAAAGTGGATAAAACCTGGCTGGATCATCGAGCTCAACGGGTAGTAATCAGTGGTTCAGTGTCTAGCTGATGGCCGGTATCAAGTGGAGTGCCCCAGGTCCTGGGGCCAGTTTTGTTCAATATCTTAACTCCCAATCTGGAAGATGGGATGGAATACACCCCCAGCAAGTTTGCAGATGACACCGAGCTGGGGGGAGTAGTAGATATGCTGGAGGGTAGGGCTAGGATTCAGAGTGACCTAGACAAATTGGAGGATTGGACCAAGAGAAATCTCAAGAGGTTCAACAAAGACAAGTGCAAAGTCCTGTACTTAGGATGGAACAATCCCATGCACTGGTACAGGGTTACAGTGGACAATAAGATAGGTATGTCAGCAATGTGCCCTTGTTGCCAAGAAGGCTAACAGCATCCTGGGCTGCATTAGTTAGGAGCACTGCCAGGAGATGGAAGGAAGTAACTATTTGGCGCTATTCTGCACTGGTGAGGCCTCATTTGGAGTACTGTGTTCAGATTTAGGCCCCCCACTATAGAAAGGATGTGGACAAGTTGGAGAGAGTGCCCAGCAAAGAGCAGTGAAAATGGCTCAGGGGCTGGGGCACATGACTTATGAGGAAAGGCTGAGGGAACTGGGCTTATTTAGTCAGCAGAAGAGAAGACAGGGGATTTGGTAGCAGTGTTTACCTGAAGGGGGGTTGCAACGAGAATGGAGCTGGACTGTTCTCAGTGGTGGAAGATGACGGAACAAGGAGCAACGGTCTTAAGTTGCAGCAAGGGAAGTTTAAGTTGGATATTAGGAAAAACTTTCTCACTGGGAAGCTGGTGAAGCACTGGAACAGGTTACTTAGAGAAATGGTAGCATCTCAACCCTTGGAGGTTTTTAAGGGCCAGCTTGACAAAGCCCTGGCTGGAATGATCTGCTTGGGGATGGTCCTGCTTTGAGCAGGGGGTTGGACTAGGTGACCTCTTGAGGTCCCTTCCAACCCTAACTTTGTATGACTCTGTAATGGAGATGGCAAAAGACACATCTCTGACAGCAAGGGCCTCCTTGCCAGGTTTCAAGCCCCAAGCACTATGATGCTAGACTTTTGCAGCAAAATGTTTTTTAATGGGGCAGAGGAAACTATGGGGGTTTATTTTCCCTCCTTATTCTCAAAAATAACTGAATAATTTTAGCTGAAACTAAATAACTGAAACAGAATAATTCAGCCCAACGCAGACATACAGCATACAAAATTACAGCCTTAATAGGTACATAGGTTTGCCAAGTTTTGTGCACCCAGTGTATGACATTATATGGCTGGATTTTTTTACTGGGATAATTTGAATCTGTATAAATAATACTCAGATGCTTGAACTTTGGTTATTCAACAGCAGACCCTAGTTGAGCAAATGGAGGCACATGGTACTACTCTTGTCTGTGGGCAGGTCAGCCAGATGTCTAAGCAGTCAGCTGTGTGAATGCCAGGCCAGCTGTGGGACAGTGGGCAGCCATAGCTTGGCGTGCATCTGCAAATCAGTTTGTGAGATCAGGATGTGTGAGATCAGAAGGTTGTTCCCCTTCTGTCATGACTTGAGCTATTTTCCTTGCAATCAACAGGCTGAACTCAGAAGCAATATGCTTCCTTGCAACAATGAGTGCAACCCCAGTTTCTGAAAGACGCTCATTCCCCTATGGGGAAATAGAAGGGTTGTTCAATTTGCGCAGCTGGGCTCTTTCTTGTCACAGCACAGTGTAAAGCATGTTCCAAGGCAACAGTAATTTGCAACAGTTGCAGCAATCTCCTGTCAAATGGTTAGATCCAAATAAGTCTTTAATTGCCTAAGTCTAAACTAATGACCCAAAGCCACCCACTAAATGGTTACTTAAGTCTAGAAACCCCTCTCCCATATCTGAGATTGGGCACTTGCCCAATATGTGGGGGACCCAAGGTCAATGCCTTCCTCACCCTGACAGGGCTCTAACCCATGTGTCCTGTCTTCCAGGAGCATGTCCCTACCCTAGGCTAGAGACTAGGCTTGAATGGGGATGCCCTCTGCCTCCTTTTAAATTTAGGTGAAAAGAAATATAAGATTCATGGGGTCAGAGGAAGTGAGTGCAAGATGGAGCCTGATTTTACTTAGTGAGGAGTCCTGAGCTTATCCTGGAAATATTTAAGTCAACAATAGTGATTTGTCCTGATTATAGCCATTGGTGATGAGTCTGCAGTGTAGCTATTGGTGTAAACCCAGCAAGAGATGGGTAAAGTCTCTGGTTGTTCTGTGGACAGATGTAAACTGCGCTGGTGTCTAGCTGTTCTGCCTGTTTACATTAGAGGCCGCACTAGTTTAGCTACACTGGGGTCAGCCACAGATAGCTATAAGGAGGTCACATCCCCACTGTAGCCAAGGTCCAGCAAAGTTGCATGCCTAGCTCAGTCCCGGTTGTCCATAAGGAAGCTTGAAATTAACTGCTCTCTCCCAGGGCTGTCTGCTGGCTTTGGAACAGGACTCCTCCTACAAAGAAATCCTCTAAATAGAGTGATCACAAGTGATTATTTATCCCCCTCATCTGGAATCCTGAGATAAAAATGGTGGGTGCAGAGCCTGGGACAAAGTTGTCACAAGGTCCCCAGGAGTTGTGGCTGGAGGTGTGAGCTGCCATCAGGTCTAGTTAATAAGAAAGTGAAAGAATATGGAAAGAGGATGTGGTGACCCAGCTGTTGTGCAACTTGTGTGGGCTTTTGTGGTCACTTGCTTCATGACCACAATTACTATATTTAAAGCCCCAGAAAAACATGACAAGTCAAAAAGTGCTAGAACCTTCTATTTTTAGTTATAGTTTAGTTTAATTTTTACTTAGGATAGGGACCCATTTCTACAACTACTTTCTATGCTGCTTCTGGTAACCAGTGGAGTAATAGCAGCTACGCATAATCTTTCTAGAGGCTCTTTCTGTATTGAAATGAATTATGATTTTTTTTATTCACATTACAGTATTGTCTGGAGCAGTGATTCTCAACCAGGGTGTCATGGCACACAGGGGTTCCTTGAGATCCTTTTAAAGGTGCCATGGAATGTCCTGCAGTGTTAGCACTGTTAGGTGTGGGAACACAATGTATAAAATAAGCCCATAAATTTAAAAAAGGAATCTGGAATGTTAAAAAAAAAAATTCTGACCTGTTGTGGTCTGAATTTTTTTCAACAGAAAAAATTCCCCTACTCTATTTCTGTAGTAAAAAAAAAAAAAGGGGGAGAGGGGGGACTAAGAGCTGACATTTTCTGGGGTGTGCCTTGAGTCTTTTGAGCAGTGTCTCAAATCTAAAAATGTTGAGCACCATTAGTCTAGAGACCGAAGTGAGCTTTGGGACTTCATTGTTCTCTATGCACTGTATAAATACAGTTTTGGGTCCAAACACCTTGAAATCTATGTAGACACAAGACAAGCAGTATATTCATCCTCATTGTACAGTCAGGCACAGCCAGATTTTCAAAGGTACTTTGTTGCTTAAAGATGGAAATAGGTGCTGAGTAGGATTTTCAGGGGCACCTAACTCCCATTGAGATCAACATGTTTTAAGCATATTTGAGAATTCCTCTTTCTATCTTCAGGCATCTATATTGGCAAATTTGACTCGGACAAGCTAAGGGCCAGATTTAGATGCCTAAAGATACAGGTTGGCCCCAGGAGCATTTAAAAAAGCACCCAAGTGAGTTCAGAAAACTGTCTGTTTTAGACAGTTTTATGCCTCTCACTTGGTCCCTCTGTAGATTTGGCTCCAAGTAAAATGGAATCTAGCAAAACAGAGGATTAAACCAATAATTCAGCTTAAGTTCAGAGGCTGCTGCATGGGTGTGGAAATGGAGCAACCTCTGTCCTGGGTACTTCCTGTCCCAGAATAGGTTTTTTGCCTACATGTTCTACGCTGTCATTTTCTGGTGTCTGTCCTGCCTCTTCAGAGAATGGGCTTTTTGGAACAAGGATTGTCTGCTACTCTGGGTTTGTACAGCGACTAGCACTTGGTTGGCCATAGGCTCTGCAGTAATAAACGTGCCCTCTGTACTACAACTATAATCTGTCAACACCACTTTCAACACGGGGTGTTAACACCTGCCCCTTTTAAATGGCCGGAGGGTTCTGTTCAGGCTTGTAAGAGCAGTTACTTCATTTCAGGAACTTTTGGAGCTGGTTAGCATAACACCTTCAAGCAGCAACTCCTCCCAACTAACCCTTTATTTTCTCTGCTGTATTCTTATGGCCTGATTGAATTAGCTGTTTGAAGATGCCATGGATGACGCCTTGCATTTATGCAGAGAGACTTGGTAGTTTCCTAAGATAATAAAAAAGGCTGGAAAACTTCCTACTGACTTCATTGACTTGCGGATCATGCACTTAATTGTTAAAATACTTAAATAATTGTTTGCTTCATCCTCATTTTATCCTTAGAGTAACTGAAGGACAGAAAGGTTCTTTGTCATCAGCTGATGGCTATACAGCCTAGCTTTGCACTTAGATGTTATCTTTCTCTTCTATGCATAAGAGCATGTGGCTGCACTCCCTGAATCAAAAGCGAATGTCTGTCCAGTTGTTTCTCAGTTTAACCTTTGCATCATAGACTAACCTGCAAAGACTGAATCTATTTAGCCTCAGGCTTTTTGACTGTCTGTACTTAGCCCAGTAGTCTCAATAAATTGATTAAGAGAGTCTGCTATGATGCACTGTAATTACAGCATGTCGGAACAGCCTCGCTGCACGTGTATAGGTGCCCATAGGCTCTCACTTTTACACTGATCCCAGAACTTAGTTCTTAAGCTAATGGGGTAGAGAAAATCCTTGATTATTTTTTCCTTTTGGTAACAAGGTCCCAGTGTCGGATGGGTTGAGAATCTGTCACTTAGACATTCACTGACTGGTCTGAAATAAAGTATTGCTGAATTTTTTGTCGTTGAAGAGGCCGCTTCTGCTCCCATTGATGTCTGTGCAAATAAAATCAGACTGCAAGTCCTTTGAACCAGTTCCAGCACTATTTCTAGAACAGTGAAGCAAGCGTTTGCACACATCGGTTGCTCATAACTAATCATTAATTTGAGCTCTCTGTCAGCTTGTATATTTTTCAAGTCTTTTTCAGTTTACTCATTATATCATAAACTCTGTTCTGTTTGTTTCCCTAATCTTAGGTCATCAGCATGATGTAAAGGAATTGTTAATACATACAAAGAGTTAATTTGTTTGCTTTTATTAATCTGGCTCTTTTACCACAAACGTTTCAGATCCTATAAGGAAGCAATCATCTGATGGTGCCACAATGTAAAACATACCATTTCCTTTCTGCATGGATTTTAGGGAAGTTCAGTTCCTTGTTTGTGAATAGCTACTAAGTTAATATTGTATCCATGGCACATTCTGAGATAAAGTTCTGGTAACTTACAATTTGAATAACGCTTATGGTATTAACACAGCTAAAATCCTAGACATACAGTACCCCATCACAAGCCCCAGGTGGCCACCCAGTTTGCCTATGCCTGTGTCCGGCCCTGTTTGGGACCTAATCCTGCAAGATTTAATGTTCCTTGGCCTCATCCATCCTAAGCATATTCTTAACTGAAGTGCGACTTCTCTCTGTGATTTCAGCTATCCTGGTCTAATGGCATGGGCATTGGGGGAAGGCAGTTAAGAAACCTGGCTTCATAGGAATGACAACCTGGTCATCAGGCCTAGTCCTCTGGAGTTGCAGGCAACTGCATGTAAAATGTTTGTCCAGAAGTGTCTGTCAGAACACCTGCTTGGGCCCCCTCATGCACCACAGCCACCAAGCACCCCATAATAAAGATAAGCTCTTTAGTACCAAAGAAAAAACAAATACCTGCAGTGTGCCCTGAGAATAAAGGAGGAGGGTTGGGGGCACCACCAATACCTCTACAATGGCAGCGGATTTAGTTAGGTAAAATATAGTCCTATGAAGCGGACCATGCTGCCTGCTGGCTGTGTGTTTATACAGCACCCACTACAGTGGGGCTCTGATCTCAGATGGATCTGTTGGCAACACCATAATATAATTAATAACAGAAACAAAGTGATGTTAACTAGCCCAAATTGTCATTGTCCAAGCTGAAAAAGATGGAAGAAAGTGAAACAAGTACCTTAAATGGTAGTGGGCAAATTAGATTGGGAATTTTTTCCCACTTCAATAATCCAAGTTGATCATAGTTTCATAGTTTCTAGGGTTGGAAGGGACCTGAGTATATCATCTAGTCTGACCCCCTGCCATGGCAGGAAAGAGTACTGGGGTCAAATGACCCCAGCAAGGTGTACATCTAACCTCCTCTTAAAAACCCCCAGGGTAGGAGCCAGCACCACTTCTCTTGGAAGTTGGTTCCAGATCCTAGCCGCCCTGACTGTGAAGTAGTGCCTCCTGATATCTAGCCTAAACCTACCCTCTGCCAGCTTGTGACCATTATTCCTGGTCACTCCTGGCAGTGCTTGGGGGAACAGGGACTCCCCCAGTGCCTGCTGATCCCCCCTGACCAGTTTATAA
>NW_017729012.1:3364326-3390145 GCF_001723915.1 Gavialis gangeticus
TCATGCGAGTGGCCCTCCTCTGGACCCTCTCAATGCTGTCCACATCCCTCTTGAAGTGCGGCGCCCAGAACTGGACGCAGTACTCCAGCTGCGGCCTGACCAGTGCCGCGTGGAGGGGGAGGATCACCTCTTTGGACCTGCTCGAGACGCATCTGTGGATGCGTGGCAAGGTACGGTTGGCCTTCCTGACTGCCTCCCCACACTGCCGGCCCATGTTCATCTTGGAGTCAAAAATAACTAATGTAAGATTCTAAAAGCTAATATAATTACAAAGGTAAAGCATGACTTTTAAGTGGACGCTGTCTTTTTAAAACATTGTTATAACTTCAGTTGTCACATATTAATACATTATTCATCTTCCCTCTACATGTAACCAGTATTAAACATAAATAACTATCTGAATAAAAACAATCTGATAACACGTTAAAATATCCTTAACACTGTGGTAAACTGCCCCTTATTCCATTTCTCCTCTTGCAAACCTCCATACTGTTCAGAAGGAGCTGAGCAGCTGAGTTTTAGCCAGCTGGCTCATCTTTCAACTTTTCTATTATTTGATTTATCTGATACTTCTGTCAAGCAAGATTTTATGAAATAGTGTTAAATGAAATACATGCTAACCATCAAGAACTCCTTTTCAACTTGTATTTAATCACTGCAGACATACCAACATTTTTTTAACTTGTGCTTTGAGCAATATTTGCTGTTTTCTTCATAGTTGGGTTTGCTGATGTTTTAAATGATTTGGAAAGTTCATAGCCAGAGTCATCTGTCATTTTCAGTAAAAGCTATGCAATTTAAACATTTATCATTACACTAGGAGTTCCCTGTTTTTGTTGATATGCTCTTTAAGTGTTTTACATATGTAATTTTTCTATGTTAGTAATCCCACAGAACAGAGGTTTCCTATTCCTAGTGTGGTCCAAACGGAGTTTGCTGTTCCACTAGTGAATTCCTGTGTGGTTTTGGACAAGGTACTTAGACCTAGATCCTCGTAACTAATTTGGTGTCTAAGTTACATTATTTAATGCAGTTTGGAAATGAATTGATTCTAATTTGGCATGAAATAAAAGAAGGAACACCAGAAGGGGTTTGTATGGATGTTTGTCCATTTTAAACGAATGATTTCTTTCTTCCTTTTCTTTTACTTTCATGCCACACTGCTTTGGCTGCACACCTGGGTTGACTTGTTTATCTGCATGCCCTCTTCTGCTCCAAGGTCATCTTAAGCAGGTGTCATCTCCTTGTTTACATGTTTGAAAGTAGCCAGGATGTCTCTCCCTTGTTCCAGCTTGTGGCTTGCTCATACATCTGGAGTCATGTACCCATTTTCTTTGCTTTTGTGTGGTTCTGCAAAGGGCTTCTGGATTTTCTTGGCCCCTAGGAAGAGGAGCGTGGTCCATTTTTCAGCAGCACTAAATGGAATGTCCACATACATGAGCAGGTATCAGAATAAGTCAAGAAAAGGGGCACTCTGGAATAATTCAGGAGCCTAGGAACACCCAAGTTCTGATGCTGGCTCTGATCTTGACTCTTTTGGGGCCCACTGCCACAACAAAGGAAAGGCACTCTGACAGAATGATAAAAATAGCAGGGACAATAATATGACTGAATAATATGACCTCCAGCAGTGATCCCAGTGTCTGCACCTACTGTCTGGCATTGGATCCAACTTTTGTCAGGGAAACTAACACTGAATTCCACTGTGGTCTCGATAGCATGAAAGGGACCCAGGTACTCACAGGTCCTGACCCAGAGCAAGAGACATTGCCCTTGACAGCCAGGGGCTCTTTAGTATGAAAAACCCCATAGCAGACACAGATACTGAAGACGGGATCCCCAAACCCAGACAAGAAGTTGGACAGTTCTGGCATGTAGCTTTAGCCTCTCTGGCTGCCATAATATTCATATGGTCTTGTCACGTCCACCTCAAACTCATCTGTGAAGTAAAACAGGCATATGTTACTGTGAGAGGGGAGGTAAAAGCCCCCCAAACATGTCCTGGGACCCCACCCAACAAGCCCCGGTACTTACTGTAGGGAAGGAGACAAGCGGCAGCTGCAGGGAAATACCGATGCAGGCTTGGCCTGAGCCTGAGCCTGTGAATTGGTGAGCCCTGGGGGCAGGACCTCAAAGAAGCACAGGCTGCTCAAAGGGCAGCTGGGGAGAGAACTAGCTGCCCAGGTAGAGACAAGCGGCACGCTGGCTGGGAGATACGGGTGGCAGAGCCAGGTGGTGGCGGAACCAAAAGCAGGGAGGGAAGCTCTAGCTTTAGCTAGGGAAGCCCAGCTGCGGGAACAGAGAGTCTGGGCTCTGGGAGCTGAAGATTGCTGGAGGGCCATGGCAGGGAGAAGCAGTTCTTCCCTACAACCATGGGCAAAGCCACAGCTGTGGCAGAGAGCTCAGGTACCACGGCAGGGAAGGGCAACGAGTCATGGCAAAACCCTGTGGGCAGCCTAGTGAAGAGGGAGGAGCAGGCACTGGCTGACTCAGAGCCCTATGAGGAAGTGGCAAGTACCACCAGGTGGTGGGATCAGGAGTGATTAACTCCTAGTCAACTGGTCCCTGGGAGGAATACCTGGAGAGATGGACCACCAACAGGGAACTGCCTTCCCATCAACCAACATTGAAGACGTGGCAGGCAAGTAGGGGCAGTGCTCGAAACCATCTAGGTGGCCCCAGGCTGCAGTCTCACCCTGACGTCGCTAGGGAAGAAGGCACTGACCAAAAAGGGTCCGAAGCCTTACAACACCTACCAGTGACAATTACCCGACTACTTTTTGCAGCTGTTGTAAAAAAGGCAACAGACGCCCATCACATGAGACAAATATTGCTCAGCAGTCTCCAGCTTTGTCATAAATAAGGATCTACTTAATTCGTAGCTTTGCAGACACCGCAAAATCTAAGACTGTCCACAAAATCTGCAAAATCAACAACAACAAAAACTAAATAAAAATAAAATGCTGGCTCTCCAGTGGGAGCCAGTGGTCTTCACTGCCAGGAGGGGAAGGTACTGGCTGGCAGGGTGGTACAAAGGGTGGCAGCTGTCCCCTTGTCCCTCCTCCCCCCACCAGGGCCTGCCTGCTAATCAATGCTGACGGCCAGGACCAGATGAAGAGCAGCCCACAATCAAGACTGCAGCCGCTCCTTTGTCCCTCTTCCCTTCTCAGGGGCTTCTCCTTCAACCAGTGCCAAGGGACAGGGCCTCTCTACCACCCAGCACTAAGGGGTGGGGCCATAAAATGACAGCCAAATTAGAACTTTACACCATGATCAACCTGGGAAAATTGGTAAATCCTGCTGTGATTTAGGTGGACCCCTAGTCATAACAGCTCCTTTTTTTGCTCATCTACCTAGTCAGTAAAATGCTGCATGAGTCAGGAAAGCAAAGGATAAGCTGCAGTACTTAAAATGACTAAAGGGATTGCAACACGTTTAATTTCCACAGGAATAATGGTAGTAAAAGACTATGCCAGGAACTAGGCCCGAGTGTCTAAAGATCCCCATATTTTAGGTAAGTGGTTTTCAACCTGTGGTCCATGGGCCTCTGGGAGTCCACAGACTGTCTAAGGGGTTTGCACAAGATGGCTATGATCAATCAAAAGCATGTAAATACCCACACTTACAATTCAAAGGGGTCTGCACCTCCATTTGAAATTTCCAAAGGGGTCTTCATCTCCATTTGAAATTTTTTAGAGGTCCACAAATGAAAAAAGGCTGAAAACCACGGCTCTAGGCCTTATCAGACGACCCCATATTAGTGCTGGTGAACCTTCCCATGGTGATAAGTCAGGCTTTGCAGCATCTTAGAGAAATCTTTCTTTCTCTTGAACCCTGAGGCCTGACGGGGGATAAAGAATAGGCCCCAATACAATTAGGGATCCCCAATCGCTAAAATTCATCAATAACCTCTTAAGCACTGCCATGTTTTATGACCTGGGGCAGCAATACCTTCTCTGTAGCAGTACACACCTTGCTGGTCTTACGATTGATCTACCAGTGCAAGGCTGGTTAAATATTGACTGGTGACAATTGGAAATAGAAAGCTTCCACATAGTGATGGCCACATGCTTCTTCACACTAAAGAGAGCTCTAATAGTGAGGGTCTTTTCCCATGCATAAGCAAAAGAGAGAGTTCCTAGGCCAGAGACAAGATGACTCTTCCTTCAGACATTCTGCCCTGGTACAGATATATCTTTCAGTATAACTGGGTTGCAGAAACTTAATCTCTGCATTGATGCAATCAATTAGTCAGTGGGCTATGTTTGAGAAGTATCTATGGTAGTCTCAGGGGTGTTGGTGGTAGCCATGTTGGTCTAAGGACATAGGCAGACAAGGTTTTTTGGGTAAATGTGATATCTTTTGTTAGACTAGCTGGCTTCTATCCCATCCAGGAGAGCACAAAACAACTGCAGACTCCTGCTTTGCCTGAAGAAGGGTATTTGTAGCTGAAAGCTTGCAAACAACAAATTTATATAACTGTTTGCAAAGTTGATATAATGGTACATAGGGATAGCACTATTCAATGTTTTCTCTTCACCAGGGTTTCACATTAATCACGGTTACACTAGAAAGAAAAGATGCATATGTCAAACTCACAAGGGAGTCACAAGGAAGGTCAGCGACTGAGACATTGGATGGCTTTATGCCCGGGGCAGATGCACAGTTCCTGGAGCAGCACCGGCACCTGCTGCACCAATTGTGGCACTGTGATCAGCTGCCTCCATAGTAAGAATTGCTTTTGTGCTCCCCAGCAAAGACAGTGCCTGGGGCTGCTGTTCTGGTCACCCTGCCTCAGTTACACTGCCAGTCAGCGGTATAGATTATGGTCATCCTGGAGCATCACTTTTACCTCCCTCACCAAAGTGTTGGACAACTAAGGATGTATTCTAAATTTTACGGGGAGGCCCAGGAAAGCTGAGGCAAGACTTTGAGAGTTTGGAATAAGACATGCAAACCTGGTAAAGGAATTTGTGTAACCAGTTCCTATTCCCTCAACTATACTGTTGGTCCAGTAAAAGACCTTTAAAAAAAAACCAACAAAAATGCTTCTGTATTTTGTGGACTATCACAGGAGCAGCAACACTCAAACCCTACTACAGTTCCTGTGTGTTATATATCCACAGGATGAGTTGGTCTTTGACTTCTAAGCTGTCTCACAGAGAGAGTACAGCTCTTAGCACTCCACGTTTGAAAGAGGAAGACTATTGGCTTCACTAACTCGAGATCAGACACCAACTTCTGCTTTTTATCATGGTGTCTTCAGCAAGTTCAAAGAATTTGAGACTTTTGTTGGAAATTTTGGGAACCCAACATACAGGATTGATTCAACTATCAGCTCATGTTTTCTGCTTGCCCTTGAAAGACAGATTTTTTTCTTTTAGTCAGGATTCCCTATGCTCATGAAGCAAATCAGTGTTGGGAACAAGGGTTCCATATTTATAAATGGTGGTCCAAGACCTGATTCTGAAACCTAGTCTGCAGTTTTGTCAGGGCAAATGGGTACTTAAAAATGCAGGGCTAGCTCATCCACCATTTACCTGCTGAAGCTCCACTGATCTGAATTCAGTTACATTGATTTATAGATGCTAAATGTCTTGTCTGTAAATGCCTCTGCTGACTCCCACAATTAGTTGAATGTGCATTTATTTACAGGGGAAATTCACACCCATGACCTCAGAAGAAGGATTTTAAAGTCAGTCCCTCTACGAAATCTCACATAGCATGTACCTCAGTACACAAAGAGATTATATATTAGTGATCAGATTTAATGATGCGGATGCATTTTTGTGGCGCACGTGTGAAAACACTCATATTGATAATTATAACTTGGCAAATCGAATACTTGAATATCATGAGCTGGGCCCTCAAAATCATGAGATTGGGTTGAAACTATTGAGGTTTTTTAAAAAGTAGGGTATTTTATTTGGTGGCGGGTTTTTTGTTTTGAACCTTGAGAGTTTTGAGTCACATTTTCCAACTTTTCCTCTGGTGCCATGTGAAATAATACTTAAATTTAAAAAATGAAAATAGACATGATCCTATTCAGTTGGTCTTACTGCATGAACAACTGAAGTTTTCATGAAAAGAGCATTTTTGGAAAGAGACCTTTTTGATGGAAATTTCCAGTCCAGCTTTGCAAAAAAAGTCCATGGAAAAGTAGGCTATATGAGGTGTAAAAATGACGTTTAACACCCCCCAGGTGATTTGCAAGGTGGGCCTGTTTCATTTATATTCTCTTTTCTGTATCATATTTAATTCTATTATACAACATCAAGCAGCTTGTTAAGTTCTTACTTTCATTTTCTTGGAAATCATTTCTCCCACAGACAGACAGATCCACCCCATATGGTATGAGACAGCAAACAAGAAAAGCACTGCATTTCAAAATAAACACCAGACAGAAGTTGGCAGTCTGGAAAATATTAGATCATGGACTTTAAACACAGCTAAGCTCTATTTTTTGGGAATTCCACTCAGCTGATCACCTAGGAGAAGATGCATTTTTATGCCTAAATGTAAAGTAGGCGGTTTTCAAAGTTATGCAATTATCAATGCTGCTTTCTCATTTGTTTCCTTTACTGAAATTTCTTGTGCGTCGTGAAAGGCAGCATTTCATAGTATTTTTTGTACAGAACTCAGAGGCTATATACGGTTTGGGAGTCTTTGGTTTCTACCCAACCCGTGTCTTCGAACAACTCAAAGAAATTTATGCTTCAGGGTCAGAAATACTCCACAGACAGGTGACAGTTTTAAGATTCTGGGACCAAGATTTTCAGAAGTGACTCTGGATGTTGCCCAACTTTAGAGGTCTTAAAAAGATGTGATTTTCATAGAATGAGTGGAGAGCAGTCTGAAAATCAGCTATAGTGTAGTGTGGAGGGGGCTAGAGTAGGAATGAGGAGACCTGGATTCAAGATGCGCCTCTATCACTGTATGACCTTGGACTAGCTGGTTCTCTTTCTGGACCTCTGTTTCACTTTCTACCTTTTGTCCATCTTGCCTATTTAGACTGCAAGCCCTTTCTGTATCTCACTACCTGAATGTACAGGGCCTGGTACAACGAGGGCATGGTGTTAGCTGAGACCTATAGGAATTACTATAAGAACATGTTGAATGCCAACGAACTACAGTACCTTGAATTCCTATCTGCATTTGAAAGTCTGGACCCAGGATTATTTTACACGGAATACTTGTTAATAAATTTCATTCAGAAAGCATCTATACAATGAAACCAGCACCTATTAGTTATGAATTAATTTATAATTTACACATTTTATTTTATAGCACCAGCTGGGAGGGTCCAGCTGTTTTAATCTTATGTTCAGTTTCCACTTTGAGTGGCAGGAATTGTTATTGCTTAGCCAAGTAGCACAAACAATGCAACTCGAATACAAAGGGCAGCATTGCTTCTGAGATGTGTAAATGTAATGGGCACAACATTTATTAAGCCCGCAGCCAGGTATACAGTCATGAAAGAACTGCCTACTAGGCTGCATTGGCGGGGTCCAAAGTTATGTTAATATTTTGTGTGATATAATAGTAATGCGCAATACATAGCTTTGAAGGGATGCCCACACAGTAACTATTTAAGCCTCAAGACAAACAGGTCCCATAGATATTGGTCCCATTTTACATTAGAGTCCCAGCATAATCTGCCCAAGGCTACTCAGCAAGGAGTTCCCATCATTGACCTGGAAGTTCTCTCTTTAGGATTCAGCAGGATTGTTCACTTTCCAGAGCTCATGTACTTCTGACCCTTTCTATCAATCACCTATGGCTGTGGTGGTAGAATTTGGGGATGTGAGCATTTTTCTGAATGGGAAATGGACTCAGATGAGGAATGCCATTTGCCTAAGCTTGCGTGGTCTACAACTTCTTGTTTCATTGCCCAAGACCAGTAGATAGTACTTGAGCAATGTTGCATAGACATTTAACTGTATATTTAAGAATGAATGTAGGGCTTTCTATCAAATTAGGACATTGTGAACTTCATCCTTTTTCATGAGCAGCTGACAACTATGTTCCAAGTTTCCTGATGTCACATAGATCTGACTTGTATCGCTCTTCCAGTGGCCAGATTCACTTGAAGATGAACAGCACTGTTGAAAACAAAAATATAGCAGTAAGTACAAGCTAGAAGTCACATCCACAACCGTTGCTTGGCTCTCTGAGTTTATAGGAAATATATCATATATTGATGTCCAGTGTAAAAATAACCTATTCTTCTTAGCAGTTTGCAGATGGTAACTGATCATTACAGCTACCCCTCTGGGGTGCCCAAGTTGGCATTAGGAAGTGGAGTAATTTGCTGATCTTCAGCCAGTGTTGGTTTTGCAACTGCTCTATTTATGATCCAAAACCACTGAAAATTCCCCCATCCACTTCCTAACAGAGCCCTTTAGAGGACTAAGTCAAAACTAATCACTGTGAAAACACAGGATGGTGCAAGAAAAGCTCTTTGTCATGCCAACAGCCAAAAAAGCTCGTAATAGTTCTGCTACTGAGAGGCTGAAAGCCTCTGTAATTAATAAGGAGCACAGTGTCTCTGTCAGCTTCTCTTGTGGCTATGATCCAGACATCGCCTGACTTCTGGAGCTACACAGAACATTTGTATTTTGTTCAGCAATGATTCTGCATCTTCAGGATGGATGAAAATTGGAATAAATAATAACTAATAATTAATATAAAACAATATATTATTAGTAAGAGTATTTATTATGGCTCAAATCCCAAAGACTTTGCATAGTTTTTAACTCCATCTTCTCTTGTGCGAAGTGTCCACTTTGCCATACATGTCCATCTCATTTTCCTCCCTAGCTTTTCCAAGCTTCAATCTGTCTCTATATCTACTGTGTGAACTTTCATTGATTGTTACTAGGGAAATTGCCTTATTTTCTCAAAGACACCAGCTTCTGTTCCTACCACACCCATTTAATTCAGCAGGAGGCAGGCAGCATTTTTAATCATTATAATCACTTGCAAACTCCCTTATAAACAAGGAGGTTATGCAGTGAGAGGAGTAATGCAATCCCAAATAAATCAGTTAATTTATTACATATAAATTGGGCTTCCTAGGAATTCAGTCATAGATGGATTATCCTCAACTAGGTTCTGATTTTAGGTTCTGGATGACTTGAACAGAAGAATTATTTCTTCATTACTGGTAGCATGACCATCAGAACCTAAGCGTGGGTGAATTTTGTTCAGGTAGTTTGTGGATAATATATTGAGGTATATTGAGCAGAATGCTTCCACTTGATGTAGCAGCTCTTCTGCTGTAGCCCCTTTCACTGAAATAAAATCAGTGGAGAGACATGCAGTGCACCTCATCTTGAATCAGCATGTTGATAAATGGGGAGTGTAGCTTAGTATTTACTGTACTGAGCCATGAGTCAGAAACCCAGAAACTGCTGTTTAATTTTGGTGTTGTCATACTGTTATTTTGGTTTACCTGGGTGAGAAAATTCCAGAGTAGATTCCTTTGTGGGGACACAGTTCCCAACTAAAGTTAATTTCATCATAGAAAAATGATTCCTCTATGGAACAATTTTTTTTCTGGATCCAAGTGGCCATGGGGGAAGAGGAAAGGGTGGAAGGAGGAGGAGTTATTCCAGAATTGCTGTATTATACTGGAATACAGGTTTCCCTCGATTTATATGGTACATGCGTTCCTGGAGAACGCCGCATAAATCGAATTTGCATAAAACAAACCCACTTTATAATGTAAGAAATAGGGATAAGTTCCTGTGCCGGTTGCTTCCAGGGCCTCTGCAGCATGGGCTGGGGTGATTGTGGACAAGTGGAGCCCTGGGCAGCGTGGGGCACGGCACTCACCCCAGCCCCGGCTGCAGCGGCCCTGGGAGCTGCCGGCATCAGCTGCCTGCAGGCATTGCGCTGCATTGTGTCCTTAACCCCCCAGGGCTCTGCCTGTCTCCACTCACCCCAACTCCTGCTGCAGCTGTCCCAAGAGCGGCTGATGCCAGCTCCCTGTAGCCACTGGACTTCACCGTGCCCTGGTGCAGGCAGCTGGTGTCAGCTGCTCCCAGGCCTGCTCCAGCATGGGCTGGGGTGAGTGGGGATAGGCAGAGCCCCAGGGGGGCTCGGGGCATGGTGCAGCCCAGCGGCTGCAGGCAGCTGGTGCCGGCCACTCCCAGGGCCACTGAAGCCAGGGCTGGGGTGAGTGGGGCCATGGCCCTTTCCCCTTTCCCCACAGACTTACCTGTTCGGGTGGGGAGCATCTATGCTGAGTGCATAAGAGCGAATTTACCTCACGTATATCAAATTATGGGTCTAAATATGCTCATTGCATAGGAGCAAATTCGCATATAAAGAATCCGCATAAATCGAGGGAAACCTGTAGTTAGCCTTCTAAGAAAAGAATGATAAGTAGTGATTGAAATACATCTTGAGACCTAGGTTATCAAATGAATCTTAGGGTTCCTACACATGTACTAAGTTGAATTAAAATAAGATGGCTTAACTAAAGTGACTTAACTAAGTCAACTTAAGTTAAGCCATGTCAGAGCATACACTCGTACAGCTCCTTGACATGGTGGCAGCCAACTTGTGAGCTAAGTCGACTTCATTAATGTGACACAAGATAGTACATCTCAGAGGTGTATTATCTTGTGCTGGATTTAAGCTGACTCTGCTCCACATATGCATGTATGCTCTGACAGTTAAGTTGACTTAAAAAAGTTAACTCATCTTAACTGTCAGAAAGTTAGTACATGCGTATGCACCCTAAGGATCCACTGAGGAAATGCCTTAACCAGTTCTTGGCCCCACTGGTTCTGGTTAAGAAAAAAGGTGGCATCCCAGATTCTGTGTGGATTATAGGAAACTGAATAAAGTC
The DNA here is from genome assembly GCF_001723915.1 of Gavialis gangeticus. Classification (NCBI taxonomy): domain Eukaryota; kingdom Metazoa; phylum Chordata; order Crocodylia; family Gavialidae; genus Gavialis; species Gavialis gangeticus. The sequence goes on from NW_017729012.1 coordinate 3,375,185, forward strand.
ACCTCAAAGGGTTCTTGTCTCTTACCTAGAAGAGATGAGACTCTGGATGGCATAGCAAGTTCAATCTATTTTCCACTATGGAGTCCAGTTAAAGCGTGTCCAAGGGAGAAGGGAAACACTTGCTTTCACAACAAGACAAGAAGTTTGGCAATTGTAAATAAATGGTTTTCTGCTTGTTCAGTACGCTTACCATACTTGAGAGGTTTCTGAGAGAGTATTATATACAGCATGCCTCTCCGAGCCTCTTTGTTACATAAAGACAATACGCCAATGCTAGTCAGTTCCTGTACATATGAACTAATATACTTACAAATGGTTTATAATGATCTTAAGGCTGAGACTGGAAAAGAACTCAAGAAAAGTGAGTAGTTTCAAAAAAGAAAGAAACAATATTTACTTTGGGAGCACAATTGGTGAGGAGGAAATTTCTGACAGAAAAACAAAACTGAAGAAGGGGCCAACCTCTCCACCCCCCGATATTTATAAATTTATAGAGATTTGTCAGACTCAGCTCCTATTACATGTTTATATGTTGGTTTGTAAAACCCCTGTATAGGTTAGGTGAGAAAGGGGAATTATACTACTGTGCATTAGTGCAAGATCTTGCATTTTCAGAGTGGAGAAAGGCTCTTGTGATTGCTCCTATCTTGACATCCCCATGTATCAATGACTGACAAGCCTGGGTGGCCAAAAAACCAGATTGTGACAAACAAGGATTTTCAGACATCATAATAGTTTGATTCCAAAGTTACTGGCAATGCATTCCTATTCTTCCTGCTTTGTGATAGTTTCTATATCTTAGAAGCAGCAGGAAGCCCCAGCCGACTAAACACCATCATTAGAATATGAAACCTAACAAAGATAAAGAGCATTGTACAGATGAGCGTTTATGACAGTGTGACATAGCCATCCACCACCGAGAAACCTGGTACCTATAGTTATCTATCTGCAAGTAATGCAATTGAATAGACACAGCTCTGACATTTCGAATGTAGTGCCTTCCATACTACTGCACTGCAAGTCAAGACACTTGAAAGGATTTTACGTTTGGTAAATCCATTACAGAGACACTTTTTTGCTGTGTAGGCTGGAGGCAGTCCTTTAGTTCCTTTAAACCTCTCCAAGGTGGAGGTCACAGTAAGAGAGGGATAATGGCTCCCATCCAGCTGCAGGTGCAGCACAACAGTATGCTTGTTCACTGGCTGGGCTGTGTATGTAGAGTTTTTTTCTTTTTTTTACCTACATTCCATCTTTGCCAGGATCTTTTCATTTCAAGAAGCATTTAATGAATGCACATTCCTCCCCCAGGAGTGTGTGCTGCTATTGCTTCTTCCCAACTGCTCGCTTTCTGCCCATGTTTCAGGATGCCTGCTTGATATGACAGAAGGTGAAGAAAACTACCTGTATACATAAGGGATCCACCCATCAGAAGGAATTTTCTCTTTTACTGGGATAACTAAATAGACAAACATGGAACAGTATTGAAACAAAAAAAAAAAGGAGGAGACATTCAAATGTTGGCTTTCATAGATATTATATTCAAACCAGTACAGTCTGCCATCTCAGACCAAATGAACATTGTGGTGAGCTGGCCAGTTATATTTTGATAACTGGTCCCTTATTAAGCTAAATGTGAGCTAATATGAGCATGCATTTACCCTAGATGCCTATCCTGTTTTAGGGATATGTACTCACAAACAAGTGACCACAAGGTAAGCTTGGACATGAACTTACAGCATGCCAACTATTCCTTGGTAACTGCCCATGTGCATGCACTTAGCCTGTGATAAGTGTAAAATAGCTTCTCCTCAGTGAAAGTGGGCTGTGCCTCACATAGCATGCACTTAGGTAGCAGTATATAATAGCTGACAACACAGTAAGTTCACACTCTTGCCTACTTTGCAGTAACTTAGTTTTCTGACCATTCCAGAAGTTTTCTGTTCCAAATAATGACATGTGCACTGCTGGAACACTCCTTAACTTTTCATTCCTTATAAAACTTCCCACAAAGTGGACATGCCAGTTGCTCAGCTGTGACAAAGTACCTGTGGCAGAAGTGCTTTGATATTTATAAGACAGGAAGATCTTGCTGCTAAAGACAGGGTCTAGAAATAAAGTTGCTATCTGTGAATTTGATCCAGAGAGGTGCTGAGACTTCCCAATTCCTGCTGGGCTACAGTTCTCCAGTTCTTACCTAGCAGCTTCTACATCTCCCTCCATACAAGCTTTCTTTCTATGTAGGCAGCCAACTTCCATTGAGTTTGTACCCTTGAAAACAGAAGTGCAAGCAAGACCTTCCATCTGAAGTTGACTGAAATAGTCCAGCAATTAATTTCTAAGTAGGCTTTGCTCTACAGGGACATATATTTTGACTAATTTTTCATAAGCACAAAGGTGCTGCTAATCAATGGCATGCTAGGGACAGAAACTTTCTGTGCTGTATTGGTATAAGTATTAGAAGCATCAGCCTCAGAGATGGGTATCATTCATACTTGCTTACATAAGAATAGCAATGTCTTCCTTATTATGCGTCTGTTAAGGGAATTTCTCACTTGAAGCTGCCTAGAACAGGGCTAATTTGGAGTGCATTAGTGTACTGGGCAGGGCATGTGGTGACTGGAAGTGAAGCAGCTGTCACTTGGGCGTTTACAAGGAGAGTTTTTTGTAAAAATAACAACCTTTTACTTCCTCATATGGGACAGTTGTATTACCATTGGATAACACATTTTCTATAACCTCTAAATAGCCACTTTTCCTGTCACTTCAGTGGGCTAAAGATAAACTGATTTGTTCTGGTTTGTTCTTCATACTCCTCTCAGGTGAAGCCAGTATCCACACCCTGGCCAAATTTCCTCCTCACAGCTCTGTCTGGTGGAAAAAAATCCTGCTCAGATTTGCAGGGCCTCTCAGCCCTCTTCTGACAGTCAGTGCACAAAACAGTTATTTTAACTCTGTGCTAGCTGTTGTTAAAATATTTTGATGATTCACTCGGATCAAAAGAAAAATGGTATATCCTGGACACAGCTACATGAGACGCTAACTGTGCAGTAGCCAAATAGTGCTGCACAGCAGTGTGTCACAGCATCAATAGTGCTAATATGCTGTGAAGTATTATTAGGCTACTCTGCAGTAGTGTCACTAAAAAGGCATTTGCTGGCACTACTGTGCAGTAACTCCAGTTACTGCACATTTATTTAGTACTTGATTGTACAAATCAGCAGTAACCACTGTGCAGGTGCTTCTCGTGTAGATGTGCCCTGTCCCCTGTGTAACCTGAAAAAAAAATTGCATACTGGTTTTATTTTTCGTTATCCTCTAAATAAAAACAAGTTGCATTTCCCAGAAACTAGAAACATATCATGCCAACATAATGAGGTAACATTAGAAAAAATGCACATGTGAAACCTCCCGTGAATATTACATCTTTCTTGCTCTTTTACTTTCTTACTCTGATTCAGCAGGCTAGCTCACCAGCTGATTTAAATTGGCCTGTATCCATTGATTTCAGTGGAGTTGAGACCATTTTACACTAGTTGGGAGTTAGGCAAGGATTAGAGAACTGTCTGTACCTGCTGCTGTCCTTTGCTCTTTTCACATATACATTATATAGGCACCAGGGGTTAATGCTTTATGAATTTGTGCTGGCAAAGATGCCCAGTCCTTCACATGCTTACTTTTCATGAGCAAATGCAGACGATGCCATGCATGCTGAATTGTATTTATCTGGTTCCCCCAAGAAGGTCCTGTGGTTTTCTGACCTGAACAGGAAAGAAAATAAGAAAAAGGGGGCAGTGAAATATTTAAACAAGCAAAATTTATGCTTAATTGCTTTAGGCTTCTCTTTCTTTATAAAGGAATCGCTCCCACAAGCTGCCTTGAAGTAGAGCAACTACTACAGTAGTTGCTACAGAGGGCTCAGCAGGAGGGTCCTGGCAGAAAGCTGGCATACACCATGTGAGTTTGACTGGGTATTTTCTAGCCAGGCAGGGTCAAACAGGTTTGTTTGTGAGTGGGAAATGACCTACAACTGTTGCATAAAAAAAGTACATGGCTCAGTGACCTAACAAATAAAAAAACTCCCCTACAAAGCGTACGACTGTTCCTGACTTCTGGGTACGTTCCCTCCCTTTGTCTCTGAGGGCTTGTCTGTGCCATCCCTGTGCTGTGCCTGGCAACACGTTTGTGAAGGATGCCCCACTCTGTGTGCATCAGGTCCCCAGAGGAAGGCCGTGTAGCTGCTTAGAGCAGCGCCCATCACTGCTTTTAAGCTTCTGTCTTAGGCATGTGCTTGGCACACATAGAGCTGCTCCTTTTTCTTATTTTCTTTCCTGTTCAGGTCAGAAAACCACAGGACCTTCTTGGGGGAACCAGATGAATACAATTCAGCATGCATGTCATCGTCTGCATTTGCTCATGCAAAGTAAGCATGTGAAGGACTGGGCATCTTTGCCAGCACAAATTCACAAAGCATTAACCCCTGGTGCCTATATAATGTATATGTGAAAAAAGCAAAGGACAGCAGTGGGTACAGACAGTTCTCTAATCCTCGCCTAACACCACTTACTCCCAACTAGTGTAAAATGGTCTCACTCCACTGAAATCAATGGATACAGGCCAATTTAAATCAGCTGGTGAGCTAGCCTGCTGAATCAGAGTAAGGAAGTGAAAGAGCAAGAAAGATGTAATATTCACGGGAGGTTTCACATATGCATTTTTTCTAATATTACCTCATTATATTGGCATGATATGTTTCTAGTTTCTGGGGAAATGCAACTTGTTTTCTATTTAGAGGAAAATGAAAAATAAACCAGCATGCAATTTTTTTTTCAGGTTACACAGGGGACAGGGCACATCTACACGAGAAGCACCTGCACAGTGGTTACTGCTGATTTGTATAATCAAGTACTAATAAATGTGCAGTCACTGGAGTTACTATGCTACAGTAGTGCCAGTAGCTGCATTGCTTCATTTGAGAAGCGTGGCTCTCTTGGAGTGGGAGCGAATGGGTGGGGGGTGCGCGTCACAGCAGCACGCCCAAGCACTGTCTGCAGGCAGCTTAGACATGCCCAGAATCACCTTCATATTCAGGGGCATCTCTCCCGCTTCCCTTGATTACCAGGGAAAAGGGTAGAACCAAGTTGGGGGTCTGCTTACTGATGGTGGATATATATCTGAGCAGTCACGTGGCTCTAGGCCAGGAAGGCTCATCACATGAGGAGCTCCAGGGTTGGTGCTGGACAGCTCCTTGGTGGGCAACCAAAGACTAAAGACCACAGGGTGGAGAGGGCCTGTGTGGCAAGCCCCAGTGAGGAGAAGTGCAGGCTGAGGGACTGAGATCACTGAGGGGTGATGGCTGAGGGGTCAGAAACAGAGGGAAGTGAAGAGGTGAGACTGTACATTACTGGCTGTGCTTGGGAGGTACAATAAATGTTATCTATTTTGGGAGGAAGCCAAACAGCACCAGACAAGCAAAGATGAAGGGAGCAGTCTAGGTGGGGCCAAATGGAGCTAAGTGCAGATTATATTGATCTCTGTGTTGCTGAATTCCCCTTCTCCCAGACTTCCGCTTGGCTACGTATCTGATCTGTAGTTGGGATCCCTGTCAGGTCAGCTAGTTTAAAGGCAGCTATGATACAGGACAATATATACAAGCCCTCAGGGTTTGATCACATAGATGCTAGTGCCTATAGGGCCTAGCATCTAAATGGCTTTTAGCACTTGCCTCCAAGCTGTGCTACATGTGCTGTGACAGGTTTGGTGTACTATAAAACTAGCAGCTGTAAGATTTAGTGTTTTTCATGGCAAATGTGGTGCAACTGCTAGCTGGTGTCCATGGATTTCCTGAGCTCTTGACACTTACATAGTTGTCTGCAGTAACAGTTCCCATTCTCTTCCTGTGAGCAAGTGGCTTCCCCACCTACAGAAACCAAAATGGGTCCCACCTCATTCCCTCCATACACTCTGGCTTCAGTCACGAAGACACTTGGAATGAAACAACACAGACTCCAGCTCAAGCTTCCCTCTTTGGTTACACCTACAGTCTTTCCCAAATGCTCAACTAACAGGTAGGAATGATAACCTGTTCCCCTCCCATCTCCTAAAACGATGAGTCAGACAATCCATGCAACACTTTTCTCCAGGTGTCTCCTCTGAATAGGGCTTTTGAGCAAACACAGCCACAGCTTCTTTCTCTTCCTGAAACTTTAATTAAAGTTTGACCTCATCAGGTTCTTTGGCAGAACCAGAAAGCTTAATAGGGGTGGAAAGCCTGCCTTGGTTTTAAATTAACCACTCACAAGAATCCCATAGATGGAATGATTTGTTAGTTATCGTGACGGTCAGGCAGGATTCTACGGTTAATGACGCCTTCAGCTTTTAAGTTTGACAGGACACAGAAACCACTTTGAGTTCGACACACTGGTTAATTTTTTTTCAAAAAGAAAAGAGAAGTGGAAAGGATCAACAGGTTTAATAATTTTTAAAGCTGTTCTGGGTTGTTATAAATGTTCTTCCAGCACTGACTGATTAATTTTAGCCCTTCTTTTCAGATCCGTTTTTGCAATCAAAATGAGAAAGAAATGCCGAGTCCTTGTCATTGGAGACTCCATCCTGAGGGGAACAGAGGGTCGCATCTGCCGATCCAACCCATGGTGCGTGAGGTCTGTTGTCTACCTGGGGCTCGAATTCAGGATGTTACAGGCATGTTCCCGAAACTCATTCGACCCTCAGACCAGTACCCCATGGTCCTTATCAATGTGGGAACACATGACGTAGCGGGGAGCAGTCCAGACTGCATCATAAAAGACTACGAGGCCCTGGGAGCCAGGCTCAAGGAGGCGGGGGCTCAGGTGGTATTCTCCTCTATTCTCCTGGTAAGTAGACGCGGTCGGCACCACGGGGCCTTCATCGGAGTGGTCAACCGGCGGCTTTGGAGTTGGTGCTACCAGGCAGACCTCAGGTTCCTTGACAACGACCCACTTTTTCGCGTAGGGGGCATGGTCGGGTGGGATGGGCTTCACCTTTCCCCTAAAGGCAAGCGTGTCTTTTCTTCCAGGTTGGCTGATCTCGTACAGTGTGCTTTAAACTAGCGTCACCGGGGGATGGGGCCACAGGGGGAAATGATGACGCTTCCCAGCCAAGACAGGTGGCGAGAACAAGAAGTACCCAGGTAAGTGGCAGGAGTCCAGATAGTCCTGGGATCAGGGGGGCGGTGCATACACCCACAGGAGGCCTTAAATGCCTCTATACCAATGCTCGTAGTATGGGGAACAAGCAGGAGGAACTAGCCCTTCTGCTAGCTAACACAAACCCAGACATAGTGGGGCTCACTGAAACCTGGTGGGATTCAACCCATGACTGGGCGGTAAACGTCAAGGGCTGCAGACTGTACAGGTGGGATAGGACGGGGAGGAAAGGCGGGGGTGTGGCGCTCTACGTCAAAGAGCAATACGCATCCTCAACAAACAGCACAAGGTCAGAGGAGGGGCAGACTGAAGTGCTCTGGGTTAGAATACAAGGGGGTCAGGGGGAAAGGGACTTAATGGTGGGGGTCTACTACAGACCACACAACCAGGGGGACGAGCTGGACCGGGAATTCTCAGGTCACCTCGCAGAGGCAGTTAAGGGACATGGTCATCATGGGTGACATCTGCTGGGAGGAGCAGTCAGCTAGGTCTGACCACTCACATAGGTTCCTAGCCAAGATACAGGACCTCCACCTAACCCAGGATTGTGCACTGTCCCACCAGGGGGAATGCCTTGCTGGACCTGGTCCTGGCCACAGGCGATGACCTGGTGAGAGGTCTGCGGGTTCTCGACCACCTGGGCGATAGCAGCAAAGGCCTGCAGTGAGGCAGCAGCCCTTGACTTCAGGGCTCAATTTCAATAAGCTAAGGAGATTAGTCAGGGAGGCGCTGAGGTCACGGAGGGGAGGGGTGTTGGGAGTCCAAGATGAGTGGTCGTTCCCTAAGGAGACGATCCTCTGAGCCCAAAGGGTGACAGTCCCAATGTGAGTCAAACGGGGCAAGAGTGTTCAAAAGCCCCCATGGCTCACCAAAGGCATTCAGGATCACCTGAAAGCAAAAAAGGAGACGTACACCCAATGGAAGGGAGGGGCCATCACCAAAGAGGATTATACCTTCATTGTTCGAGACTGTAGGGGGGCTGTTAAGAAGGCTATGGTGGAGGCAGAACTGGGGCTAGCGACCCGGATCAAAGACAACAAGAAGCCCTTTTTTAAATACATAGGGAGTAAAAGAGAAGGTACCGGGTAACATGGGGCCCCTGCAGGACATGCTTAGCAATCTGGTGGTTGCACCAGATGATAAAGCTGACCTCGTAAACAAATTCTTTGGCTCCATATTTCTGAGCAGGGACTGGGACATCACCCCCCACCAGGATCCCGGACAAACTCAGGAGAGACACAGCCGGGCCCAGGGTCAGAGAGGACCTGGTCAGGGAACTTGTGGTGGGACTGGACATCTTCAAATCAGCAGGTCCAGATGATCTCTGCCCAAGGGTGCTGAGGGAATTGACAGAGGCCATTGCAGGACCCCAGCACAGCTCTACGAGCACTTGTGGTGCTCTGGCAAGGTGCCAGAGGATTGGAAAAGGGCCAGTGTGGTTCCCATCTTCAAAAAAGGAAGGAAGGAGGACCCAGGAAACTATAGGCCCGTTAGTTTTACCTTGGTCCTGGGAAAGCTCTTTGAGAAAATTATCCAAAACACATCTGTGAGGGACAAGCAGGGGAGATCATGCTTAGGGGCAACCAGTATGGGTTCATTAGAGGCAGGTCCTGTCAGACCAGCCTGGTGGCCTTCTACAACCAGGTCACAAAATCCTTGGATGCGGGTATTGCAGTGGACGTAGTCTGTCTGGCCTTTAGGAAGGCCTTCGACACTGTCTCTCACCCCATTCTCATCAAAAAAATTAAGCTACTGTGGCGTCGACACCTACACAGTCAGATGGGTCATAAATTGGCTGGAGGGCCGCACCCAGAGAGTGGTGGTGGACAGGTCTTATTCGACCTGGAGGGATGTGGGCAGTGGAGTCCCCCAGGGCTCAGTCCTTGACCCGCACTGTTCAACATCTTCATCAGCAACTTGGACGAGGGGGTGAAAAGCACCTGGTTCAAGTTCAGAGATGACACAAAGACGTGGGGAGAAGTGAGCATGTTAGAAGGGAGGAACAGGCTACAACTAGATCTTGACAGGTTGAACAGGATGGGATTCAATACTGACAAGTGCAGGGTACTGCACCTAGGGAGGAAGAACCAGCAGCATACCTACAGGCTGGGGAACTCCCTTGTCGTCAGTGCAGAGGCAGAGTCATTGATGCCAAGATGAACATGGGCTGGCAGTGTGGGGATGCAGTCAGGAAGGCCAACTGCACCTTGTTGTGTATCCACAGATGCATCTCAAGCAGGTCCAAAGAGGTGATCCTCCCCATCTATGCAACATTGGTCAGGCTGCAGCTGGAGTACTGCATCCAGTTCTGGGCACCACACTTCAGGAGGGATGTGGACAGCATCGAGAAGGTCCAGAGGAGGGTCACTCGCATGATCAAGGGGCAGCTTGGCAGGCCGTACAAGGAGAGGCTACGGGATCTGAACCTGTTCAGCCTCCACAAGAGAAAGCTGAGAGGGGATCTTGTGGCCGTCTATAAACTTACCAAGGGAGACCAGCGGGGAATGGGAGAGATGTTCCCCCAAGCGCTACCAGGAATAACTAGTAATAACAGCCATAAGTTGCTGAGAAGAGGTTCAGGCTGGACACCAGGAAGCACTAATCCACAGGGTGGCCAGGATCTGGAACCAACTTCCAAGGGAAGTGGTGCTCACTCCTACCCTGGGGGTCTTCAAAAGGATGCTAGACAGTCACCTAGCCAGGGTCATTTGACCCCAGCATTGACTCCTGCCCATAGCAGGGGTCAGACTTGATGATCTGCTCAGGTCCCTTCCGACCCTACTAACTATGAAACTGTGACTGCAGTCAAAATGACTACATACTTGCACCAAATATGTGACAACCTGGCATGTCTGCATGAGACACTGACTGTGAAGTAGCTTGTTACTACTGTGCAGTAGCGTAGCATGGCATGAAGCATGGCATGAAGCATGATGTGATGCTGCTGTGCAGTAGTAATGAGCTACTGCACAGTCAGCATCACCAAAAAGCTGTTCAGCAATGCTACTGCGCAGTAACACCAGTTACAAGTACTACATGACTGCAGTAACGACTGCACAGTCAGCGTCTCATATAGACTTGGCCCCTCTGGAGCAAAGTGAAGTTATCAGAAGTAGCTACAAAACAAGTGAGGTCAGTAGGTATAGGTAACATAATTATGGAAAAGAACAAGACTGTTCAATAGGGAAGATTGTTATTACCCGTGGAGTACAGAGAGGTTAGCAAAGGGAACACATATACTGTAATAAGCCATAAAACCATTATCTGTGTTTAGCTCATGGTTTTTAGTATCCAGTAAAATTATGAATGCTGGTTGCTACTGGCTTTACTTGTTTTGTATCTTTGTCTCATAACAACTCTTTGGTCCACAGGTTTACTGCCCTCCTCCCCTTCAAAAAACTCTTTTTATTTACATAATGGAGTTAAACAAAAGTCATGGTTTAATCTGGTATTTAGATTGCACTGAATCACCTTTCCCAGACCTGAAGAAGGATACTTTATGCCTAAAACTTGTCTAATATTACTCCCGATTACACAGTTGGTTCAGTAACTATACAGTTGGTTGGTTGCTTGCATATTCTCTGGACTATCATTGCTACAGCAACCCTCTGACTCTGGTTATCATGGCTTAAGCTGGAGCCACTTGCTAAAACTCCAGAGCTCTGTGGTTGTAGCCTCCAGTTTTATAGCTCAGATAGAATTTAGCCTCCTTTTCATGCAACTCATGCAAAAGTGTCCATCTTCGTACTCTATGTGAGGTGAACAACCATGGCGGCTGGGTTGAGTGTAAATGTTGCAGTCGTTTCTTGCATATATGAAAAAAGAGGTAAAGACAAATGGTCAGATTTCAGAAATAAGGTTTTTTGGTAGTATTTTTTTATTGTACCAACTTTATCATTGGGAGAAATGTTAGATAAGCTTCAGCCACAGAATGTCCTTCCTTGGATCTGGGTCAGAAGCAGGTAAAGCCTTAGCTAATACCAGGTAGAACAGTCCTTTTCATTTAACCTTTAAGGAAAGAGATCACTTTTAAACAAGAAATGGGCAGTAAACCCGTGGAGTAAAGGGAAGGTGGTTGTTCTTACCCCAGGAGCCTGGAGAGGTTATCAGGACAGAGTGAGCCATAAACACTGATATTTGGCTCAGTGTGACTTATGTTCCTCTTCCCTTTTGAACAGTCTTATTCTTTTACACAACTGGGTTTATCGTCAGTAACTGTCTTTGGCCTTTAATGACTTCCATTAACTGTGTGGTCTTCAAAAAGCAATTTGGTGTGAACTACAGATAAGCTTTCATGACTTGTCAAACTAAAAGAGCCATGGTGCCCTACCCAGCCTTCGTAGTAAGGAATTATAAACCAACCAAAGAATTTAAAAGGATGGTTAACTCAACCTCCAGCCAAGTTACCATTCCCTAATAAACTTTACAGATTTTGTGGTGGCTTTCACAGAAATGCATCTGTTTCAGTCCTAATGAATTCCCTAGCATTCTCCCATGGGATGAATACAGTGGGTTGGCATTTTCCTTCACAGTAATGAAGACAGTAGAAGTAAAGGAGTTGTGATGTGAAAAGCAGTACAGAAATGCAAAGTATAGGAAGGTGTTCATACTTTTTAATGTTGATTCCACCTTTTTTTTTTCTAATCCATATTTTATATCTTTCCAGACCTGAAGTTTGCATCATTGTTGGATATTCCAATCTTGAGATCAGCCTAGAGGTATAAACTTTTGTTTTGGAAAGTATGACTAAAATCTTGTGTCATTTCACACCCTACTCACATTGTGCACTACATAGCTCAGTCACTGCTCCATGACTTACATGGGATTGTTTGTTCCATTCACATTTCTGCTTATAAGCAAGCCCTCTAAACCATGCTCAGTAGCAGAACTTTTTCTTGTTTGCTGCAGCTTTTCAGTCACCTTCCTTCACAATACAACTCTTGTGCACCATGTATTGCAGCATCAGAAAAAGGGGCCCTGCTTAGTAGATGTTCTGTAGCAGAATGCCAGTTTTCCTCCTGCTCCAGACAGAGAAATCCAAAGCCGACATCTCCTCGACAGGCTTAATATGTTCAAACCGGGTCAAGGAGCATGGGTAATCTGCAGCCAAGCATACACATGGAGCACAAGGAATTCATACCACAGACAGAGCACAGGCTGGCCCTGTGGGCTCTATAACTGCCTGCCAACCTACCTTTTTACACTGTACCGCTGCCGTTAAGCATTCTGTGCCACTGATGTTTCTGGAAATGGCAGAGCTGCAGTGAGTCAATGCATTTCGTATGTTACTTCTCCATGGGGCAATGTGCACCAAGGCAGAAAAGATTTCTGCCGATCAATCTGATGATGGTTTTTTTCCTTAGTTACTTCTGCATTGGTTTCTGTAATGTATGGAGATGGAAATTCCTGTGATGCTGACAGGCAAAGGGATTTTATGTTATTGCTGCATTTTTGTCTGTGGTTGAACTCTTTTGCAATGGGCTAACAGGAAGGGACAGGCATCGCCAAGGAAACAATATTGTATCACTGTAATGTGATGTTTCCATCTTACTCACCAACTTTTCATTTTCACTTACTAGCCTGCTTATCTGTCTGTAACAATGTGATGTGAAATATATCACTTGATTCTCAGGATGGTTGATGCCACATAGCGTTATTCAGCTCTGGACTTCTGTTTATAATACTGCCTAATTTGATGGGGATGAGAGATGGGCCCACGTGTGTATATCTTGAATAGTTTAGACCTAAAGTCCTGAGCTGCTTCTCAGTGACTACAAGTTGTGGCTTAATAGCTGTTAAGTGACTAATAACTGTTAAGTGATTTCCATCTAGTTCTCAAGCCCCTAGCATAGATGAGCAGAGGGTTTGTCTGCACTGGATGGGAAGGTATGATCTGCAGCACAGGTGGGTATACCTGAGCAGCTTGGATCTAGCTAGTGCATGGAATGATGAAGAGAATGATAAAGATCTAACAGCGTGGGTACATACGTATATACCCAGGATCGTTGGTAGGCTTGGACAGCCCACACTGAAGCGTGGCCCCCTGCATCGCCACTGTTATTGTTCCCCATGATAGCTCAGATGGACCTCCCCATGCTATGGTTGAACCTCTTCTCTAGTAGTATGGACACACGCAAACACCAACCCAACACTGGAGTTGCCAACTTTAGTTGTGCTATCTGAGAGCCTGAAGACTAGGGGCGTGTCCACTCTACTTCTAGACTATGTCAGGGAGCACCTTGGTCAAACAGGACATGTCTGCTCTGTATGTGCAGCACCCCAGAAAAATGTAATGCACCCACCCTAGAACAGGGGGAGTGCTTGCCTTAAGATCTCTGTTCATGGTGCGTTTAGTGATGCACATCTAGTGTCACATCAAGGGCAGCTACATTTTCTTCTGGAGTGTAATGTGTGTAGAGCAGGTGTGCCACACTTCACTGTAACACCCCTACTACACTTTAGAAGGTGGTGTAGATAGACCAAAACAAATGTGGGCTGGGGAGAACTTGCTGTTCCATTTTGGTAGTCTGCCCAGGTTGACTTGATGTATCTCAGTGGGTTAGTAAAGGAAACTTGTGCTGATGAGCCATATGTTTTGGTTGAGTGAGCAAGCTTTAACTATGGTAAGTTGGGTCATTTACCCTGCTTCAGGGCAAGGTAAATTAGCTCACGTGGAACTGCATGCTTTTGCAGCTTTAAAATATCTACAACAAACAAGATGTTTAATTTGAGATTAGATTATATACCATGTCTTTGGGGACAAAGTGTCTAACTATAATTGGATTATCTCCTTTTGCCTTGTCTTTTGGATTTGTTGCTTCACAGCAAATGTAGTCTCCTATGAGAAAGGAGAAAGAGTGTAGATTTATAGAGGAGAGAGTGTCTAGTAAAATAGTTCTTAGAAGAGAGTTTCAAAGACAGAAATGGAAGCCAGGTGTATAATCCCCATTGTTTTCCAGTAGGAGTTAGGTATTTAGCTGACATGTATGTCTTTGAAAATCATCCATGCTGTAGAATACAAGGACCTAAGACAAGCAGAGTCTTTCCTTTAAAAGATTAGGGATTCCTTGCCTTAAAAATTTAATGTTCCTTTTCTATCACTGCTATATGGTCACATTTCTAGGCCATTAAAAATAAGATAAGCCATATAGTTCATGGCTAACATTTGGAGAGAAGAGGTCATTTTGATGACTGTGTCCTAAGTAACACATAGGAGATGATTCGAGGTTTAAAAAAAAAGCAATTTGTTTTGGTAATAGATACTTCAAAATGGAATTTCCAGGAGTAGCATATAGGAACATCCACTCATAAACTAGACAGGTGGCTGTCTTGGCTGCCATCTTGGGGCTGGCAGTCCTGCCCTGTCATATGGTCTTGGACATCACAAACTCCACCCCCTTTCCCCCTTAAATGGCATGTAATGGCACAAACCCCACCCACACCAGTCACATTACCCATTAAATCACATCAACTTCCTCGATGTATCCTTTCCTTTTAGGATCATGGCCTGCAACTGGGAGCAAAAAAAAAAAAAGACTACATGGGCCCCTGACCTCTTAAGCCCAGCCCCCAGAGCCCTGTAGTCACTCATGATCTGGTCTGAATTGCTCCTGGCTGTGTCATTTGTTCCCACATGGTGTGGCAGAAAGCCACCTTGGTTTCTCCCCAAAAATCTCTGCCCTGTGACACTGTGATTTAAATCTCTGTGCTGTGACCATTCAATTAGGATGGGCCCAGCACACAGGGGACCACACCCTCAGCCTGTCTCTTTAGGGAA
>NW_017729012.1:3390489-3426883 GCF_001723915.1 Gavialis gangeticus
TGAGGGGTGGGTCTAAATTATGCCTAAGAGACCCCTTAGGTCTGTGGACTAAGGGAGACTATACCTTTTTGCCCTCGGACTTGGGGAAGTACCCCAAGTGCCTGTACTGGGTTGAGTACCCGTGGGACTTTAGGCCTGTGTTACCCCAAGGACACAGGGCCGCGGGACAGTCCATTCTTGGGGTGGTGGCGGTATGTCACCCCCAGACTAGCGAGTGTGCTCGAGGAGAGGGGTCGGCCGGACATAAGGCGCCCCTAGGGAGGCATTCGGAGCCTGGAAGGTGGTCGGGCGCAAGGAGGTGGGTGGCTCAACGCAGGAGCACCCCCTACTGGCCTGCCTCACGTGGTGGAAACAGCAGAGGGATACGAATACCCAGCTGTGTTCCTGAGGTGGGATCTCTGCACCCGCCACACATGGATGAAGAGCATGGGGTACTAGTCGGAGGCTGGACTAGCCTGGGGATCCTCTCCGCGGTCCCCAGGGAGGCAGCAGACCTTTGATTTGTCCCTGTAGAGCTGTTATAATGGAATGAAATCCATTCAATTTTGGAGTGGTGCCACCCTGCCAGGTTCTTTGTAGTATTCTCAGGTGTAAGCAAACCATCCTGTTGTAGACACCAGGCCTGGATAATTGAGGGTGGTTACCTGTCAATTACAATTACAATTTTTTTTGGTTTTCTAGGTTTTTCCTCAGTCATATCTCAACATGTCCTGTTCAGGGTTGGTCACCATACCCTGGTCTCTCTATAATGTTCATAGATGTAAACAAAACGCCCTGTTGCAATCAGTACTTCTGACTACTTGAGGGTGATTGTTCTTAACCACTCCACAGAGTTTATGTTGGTATGTATAAATATATAAAAATACATTAAGGAGAGGTGATGGTACAAGATCCCTCACTAACCTTTTGTTATGTTTCTTAGGTCAACATCTCCTGGTTTATACAGATCATCTGCTTTTGGAGTGTGAATCCTTGTGATTTTACACATGGTTTTCTCAGAGGTAGGTGGCATGTTTTCTTCTAAGGAACCAGGCCCTTCTGTTCTGTCCTGTTGGTCTTCTCATCCTTGGGTATTCTGATCAGCAGGCTGAGTATTTCTGTGGTTTTCTGATAGTGTTTTTAGAGATCTCTGACCTGGTTCCTGCCCTTCTCCAGGAGTGTTGTGTGTGATCACTTAGGAAATATCAAATTTACATCTCAGTTTTGAGAATTCACTTTCCACAAATGTTTGGCTAAGCCTCACGCTACAAATTTACAATGTGCTGAACCCCACCCTGTATCTCTACATTTGCAGGGGACTAATCTACACACACCTAGCCTTCCCAGGAAACACACAGAGTTTCAAAAGTTGATTTAGGAAAAAGTACCTTTTAGTATTGGATAAAAACATGAATGTATGTGTTTGTTCTGCTTTTCTGTTTTAGAAGAAGGGGTTCTGTTTGAAAACAAACAGTTACATGCAGTTGTTATAATTTAGTGTACTTATATTAACACAGCCACAAATAGGCCCTCTAGTTTAAAATACTTTTTTACCTTACTGTGGTAAAATTACATGTGGCTTTCCCACTAGATAAGCTCTCTGTAATAAAAATCAAACAACACAGTAAGGATGCCCTCTGTATTAAAAATTAAATAATACAGTAAGTAAAATAGTGTCTATTAGGTATATATCAAATGGTTTTAAAACACAGTCACCACTAAAAAAATATTTTGGGAAAGACAATCCCTTTAGTCTTAAAATATGTAGGTGTCTGCTGTTAGACGGTCTGGTCACATATCTAAATGTTTTTGCTGATAGGTTTATCTTTACAACATATCCCCTGGTTCTGGGAAATTCACCACCTGCTCTGCCCCTCCCAAATGTGACAGCCCGCTCTGTAGCGTAGTACACAAACCCTCTGAGAATATATATTTTTAAATCAGTTTTTATTTTCATCAAAAACCTTTACAATATATACTGGTTTATTTTGCTAAGAAGGTGTTTTATAATTTCTAGAGACAACTAAGTCTCATTGGCTTTATCTTTACAACATGCCCCTATATGAATGTGCTTAGAGATCCAAGGCACTAAAGCAAGTGGTGATCTGTCCAGCTGAAAACAATTGTGCTTTAGTTTTACTTCTTTACCCCCCAGAACAGAAAATGTTGTAAAACACATTTTAAACTGTTTTTGCTAAATCCTTCTCTTAAGCAGGGTTTTATAATTTCTAGTGCTAATTAAGCTTTCAGTACAGGGTACAAGAGGTTTATCTTCCCCAGTGATCAAACCACAAAGAGCAGCATTAAGATCTTCTGCAAAATACACAGTGTTTAGAAGCTTTATATCCTGAGCTAAATGTTTCTCAGTAATTCTCAGAATTCTCTTGGCAAATCTAATTGCCATAACCACATTTAGTATACTTTCCATACACAGCTCATCACAAAGTTCCCGAATGATTTGATTTCTATCTTCATCTAACCAGGCAACACAATCATGACATCCTTGACCCCCCCCCCCATCAAAAACACAACCCATGAACTTTTCAAAAAGCCTCATCCTCAAACAGTGTTTCATTATGTCATAAAAAGAAACGAGCATAAGAGACTTCATGAAGATTCTACATTCTTGACATGAAACAGGACCTGTTGATTCAACGCCTAGTTGTCTTCTAAAATTTTTGTCATCGTCGAGTCTCTGTTCTCTGCAAAAACAGCTGCTTCTTTCTGGTGTCAGGTTTGCGGGTGTACTGGTGGGCAGGCTTTCCTTAGTCATTAAAAAAGCTTCATCTAACTGCAGAGGGGTTCAAATAAAAACCTTAGTTAGCTGCTGTTTAATCAATCCTTAGCTACTTCCTTCTAGGGGTGTGCGAAGTGGGCCATATTCGGTTTGGATTCGGATTCAGCCAGAAATCGGGGACAGTGATTCGATTAATTGATTTGGATCACTGTCTCCAATGCAATTCGACTGAATCTGAATCGGAAGATTCTATGCTGATTCAGAGAACCAGCAATTCAGCCATAGACACAGCTTTAAATATTTTTTCTACATATCTCGAGGTACCAGGTGTGTCTCATGAACGCTGCAATGGTGGGGTGGATGGAGCGTCCCACAGGAGCATGGAGGGGGGTATTTCTGGTCCACTTCTGGGTCCGCATCTGAGCATGCAGGGACCCCCCCCCATGCCCTCCCAGCTCGGTGATTGGCCACGGAGGACCCCGGATGCCCCCCCAGGTGCAGGAGGCACCTGTTGCTGAGCCAGGAGGGTGCAGGGGGTGCCCCTGCACGCTCCCCAGCAGACCTGAAAGTGGACTGGAAGTGCTTCTGGTCCAGTTCCGGGTCTGCTGCCGAGTGCACTGGGAAGCCCCCTGTACTTCTGTGGGATGTTCCATCCACCCCAGCATCACAGCATTCATGAGCCACCTGGTACCTTGAGATACATAGAAATAGCATTTAAAGCTGTGTCTACGTCCAAATTGCCAAGTCTTTCCGAATTTCTCTGAATCAGTTTGGAGAGATTAAAGGTTCTTCTGATTCGATGCAGATTCAGAGATTCAGCCACTGAATCAGGCCGAATCTCCACTGAATTGAATTAGGAACCGAAGTTTCGCACATCCCTACTTCCTACCTCCCCACTATGGGATGAACCCCATACCACCATCAAATCTAAGTGCTCCCCACAACCATGCTTCAAGTCTCTTACCTCTCTGCTCTCCTATCGACCTCTTCTTTCTATGCCGGCTGTGGCACAAGGCCACCCTCTTCTTCCAAATTCTGAACATCTGGTTTGGGGTCCTGGGTCTCCAGCTCACAGATTTGCTCTTGTATGTTCACTTGTGCTTTCAGAAATTCAGGCATCTCAGGGAGTCTTTGGGCTAGGGGACTGTCCTCCTCAAAACTCTTTCTGTGCTAACGCTTTCTCTGCGGCTGTCTAACAATTCTTGGGGATGTGGTGAGGATGAGGGGTCTTACAGAAGTAGTGTAAGAATCCAGATCTGCCCCTGCTTGCCTTAGCCAAACAGAGGGCCTGCAGATAGACCAGGTGGGTTTGCAGCTTAGGCCCCTACCCCTCTACTCACTCTGGTTGGTTCAGCGCTGTTCTTGGGGAGGTCCGAGGCCTCTGAAATCTCTGCTAATTGGTCTGGGTTGATGGGCTGGATTGTTAGAGAGGTCATAACCACCCCTACCCAATAAGCCATGTCTGTGCCCGGTGGGCTAGGGCAGTGCTGTGCAGCATGTGGAGTGGGGGGTGGGGTTCCGGGCTGTCGGGCAACTCTGCTGATGTCATGCATCATGTAATGGGGTGGGGAATTCTGGAGCCAACCTTGGGGTTTGGGGCCTGATGTCATGACTGTACCATTTGACCTAGGGCAGGTCTTGCAGCAGGAGGGGTGGGCTTTGGGGCCTGCATGGGCTGTCCTTCTTTCATTCTCTGCAGCACAAGACTCCTGGTGGAGAAGCTGTGAGAGAATGCCCTGAAGTAGTTTCTGATGAGTGGAGGATGGTCATCTCAGCAGCCAGACCTCTCACCATAGACACAGCTCCCTTGGTGCATTTGGGAAACAAATATGAGACCCTGGCTGCACTGGAGGAGTGTGCGGTGAGGGAAAGTGCACTGGAGGGGCCTGCTGTCATCACCGAGCGAGCTGAGGGCTGGCCAGGTAAGCAGAAGAAAAGATGCCACATCATTATTGTGGACAACTCCTTGCTGAGAGGAACAGAGAGACCCATCTGTCATCCGGATCCCATGGTGCATGAGGTCTGCTGCCTGCCTGGAGCCAGGATCAGGGACATCATGGCGAGAATTTCTAACCTCATCCAGCCCTCTGACAACTATCCCATGGTCCTCATCCATGTGGGAACAAATGATGCTGCCAGGAGTAGTTCAGACTGTATCATGAGTGACTACAGGGCTCTGGGGACCAGGCTTAGGAAGACGGTGGCACAGGCAGTCTTCTCTTCAATCCTCCTGGTCAGCAGGGAAACCAGAATGGATTTGTAGCAGGTAGATCATGCCTGGCCAATCTGGTTTCGTTTTATGACAGAGTCACAAAATGCTTAGATGCAGGAGTAGAGGTGGATGTTGGTTTCTTGGACTTTAGCAAGGCCTTCGATATGGTATCTCACCCTATTCTCATAAATAAATTAAGACGCTGTGACATAGCTGTTTACACAGTCCAGTGGATGGCAAATTGGCTCAGTGGTTGCACCCAGAGAGTGGTAGTAGACAGGTTGGTATTGACCTGGATGGATGTGAGTAGAGGGGTCCCACAGGGTTCGGTCCTTGGATCTGTACTCTTCAATATCTTCATCAGTGACTTGGATGTGGGTGTGAAGTGTACTCTGTTCAAGTTTGCAGATGATACTAAATTGTGGGGTGACGTGCACACTCCAGAGGGTAGGGAATGATTACAGGCAGACCTGGACAGGTTAGAAAAGTGGGCAGTACACAATACGATGCAGTACAACAAAGACAATGCAGAGTGCAAAAATATCAAGCACATCTACTGGCTGGGAAGTGACCCTCTCAGCAGCACAGAATCAGAAAGGGATCTCAGAGTCATGGTGGACTCCAAGATGAACATGAGTCGTCAGTGTGACAAAATCATCGGCGAATAGATCCAAGGAGGTGATACTTCCCGTCTATTCGGCATTGGTCAGACCGCAGTTGGAGTACGGCATCCAGTTTTGGGCACTGTACTTCAAGAAGGATGTTGATAACGTTGAGAGGGTCCAGAGGAGGCCACTCGTGTGGTTAGGGGTTTACATGACAAGCCCTATGAGGAGAGACTGAGGGACCTGGACTTCTTCAGCCTCTGCAAGAGAAGGCTGAGAGGTGATCTTGTGGCCTCCTACAAACCCATTAGGGGAATGCAGCAAGGGATCGGAGATGCTCTGTTCACCAGGACGCCTCCTGGGGTAACAAGGACCAATGGTCACAAACTGGCAGAGAGCAGATTTAGGCTAGACATCAGGAAAAACTTCTTCATGGTAAGGGTGGTCAAAATTTGAAATGGGCTTCCAAGGTAGGTGGTGCTCTCCCCTACCTTGGGGATCTTTAAGAGAAGGCTGGATAGGCATCTGGCTGGGCTCATCTGACCCCAGCACTCTTTCCTGCCTAGGCAGGGGGTTGGACTTGATGATCTGTTGAGGTCCCTTCCGACCCTACATTTATGAATCTATGAGTCACAGACCATGTGATGGCAGTGTCATATGCCATGTGCCAGAGTCAGGAGCGGGTTTTTTGCTGTCCTACATTATGTGATTAGGGGCAGAGGCAGGTTTCAGATGTCATGCACCATGTGACGGGGGGGGTTGTGATGCCATGTGTCATGTGACCGGGATGGGGTGGGGTGTGAGATGTCATGCACCATATAAGGAGAAAAGGGGGCGTGCTTTGCAACATCAAAGAACATGTGACAGGGTGGGGGCTTACGGTTCCATAATGGTGGCCAAGGCAGCCATTTGTCAAATTGATGAGTTGGTGTTCCTCTATACTACTTCCAGGCAAACAGAGTCAAAAGAAAGGAAATTAAAAACTTTGTATTTGGCATGGATGCTTCTCAAGGATAAAATCATGGAATATCATACTTTTTCACCAAAGACAAATAATAAATGAGGATGCACACCTCGCAAAGTTCAAGAGGTTATCTGGGCCAAAGAGATTTCTTTTAGAAAATGAAATCTTTTATAAAAAGGCAGACAAATTATACAAATTATATAAGAGGGAATCTTAGGACAACTCAGGTGTCATTTAAAGCAGTGGTCTCCAAACTTTTTTGATTGCGTACCCCTATCAGTAAAAAATTTTTGAGCACGCACCCCCAATATATGTATATTTATAGAAATAGAAATAGAAATAGAAGCTCTAATATTTTCTTCCCACACCCCAGTGGATCGTCTTGCACACCCCCTGGGGTGCGCACACCCCACTTCGGAGACCATTGATTTAAAGAACAAATATTTATTTGCTAGTCTAGGAAAATAAGGACTAGCAAATTCCCTCTTCAAGAATGATGGCAGGGATGGGCAAGGACAGAGGCCTGTCTTCATGCCTCTAACTTGCAACATATCTTCTTCCTAAGAAAGCACAAAAATGAGCTGAGATTTTTTTTCCTGAAATTTTTCTCCTTTGTTTGTTAATTTTAAAGAGTCATTTGCCTACTAGGTGGCCTTCTTCAGTATAGGAAAATTTCTGAATCATTCCCAGCGAGTCCCTTACAACAAGATTTGTATGAATGTACAAAAAAATCAAAACCTTGTTGTTGGCTTTTTTCAGTCGTGGTTTTTAGCTGGCTTTTTTCAGTCGTGGTTTATGCAATGTGCTTAAGGCTTAGAAACACAGCTGTTTCTAAAGGAAGAAGCCAGTAAAATGTATTAGATGGACAGTCCAGGTAATTTTACACTGTTCTGCTAGGGACACCATTACAAATACAGATCTAGACCACATTCCCCTTGCTAGGGAATGGGTTCCTCTTATTCTAAGCCTTGTTTTTGTTAATACAATCTTTTCTGCTTATAATGCAGCTCCCTTATCAAGACATTTGATATCTCAGACCCTCCTGCTGTCACTTTCATGAGAGCATGCAGATTTATGTAAACATGCCAATGAAAAGTTATTGAAACTATTTTAAGCATGTCATTTCAATACCTTCATCAACAGCCATGAAGATGAGACGGTGTGCACTGGAAACAAATTTGCGGATGACATCAAGCTGGGGGAATAGTAGATATTCTGGAAGGTAGAACTAGGATTCAGAGAGACCTAGACAAATTGGAGAACTGGATGAAAAGAAACCTTATGAGGTTCATTAAGGACAAGTTCAGGGTTTTGCATTTAGGATGGAACAATCCTATGCACCAGTACAGGCTGGGGACTGACTGGCTAAGCAGCAGCTCTGCAGAAAAGGACCTGAGGGTTACAGTGGACAATAATCTGACCATGAGCAAACAGTGTGCCCTTGTTGCAAAGAAAGCTAATGGCAGACTGGGCTGCACTGGTAGGAGCACTGGCAGCAGATCAAGGGAAGTGATTCTTCCCCTCTATCCAGCACTGGTGAAGCCACATCTGGAGTAGTGTACAGTTTGGGGCCCCCCACTACAGAAAGGGTGTGGACAAATTGGGGAGAGTCCAGCGAAGGGCAACAAAAATGATTAGGGGACTGGGGCATGTGACTTATGAGAAGAGGCTGAGGGAGCTGGGCTTATTTAATTTGGAGAAGAGAAGACTGAGAGGGGATTTAATAGCAGCCTTCAGCTATCTGAAGGGTGGTTCCAGAGAGGATGGAGCTGGATTATTCTCAATGGTTGTAGATACAGAACAAGGAGCAATGGTCTCAAGTTACATCAAGAGAAGTTTAGGGTAGGTATTAGGAAAAAACTTTCTCAGGAGGAGGGTAGAAAGGCACTGGACTAGCTTATCCAGAGAAGTTGTGAAGTTTCCATCTTTGGAGGTTTTTAAGATGCAGGTAGATAAAGCTTTGGCTGGGATGATCTAGTTGGGGATGATTCTGCTTTGAGCACGAGGCTGGACTGGATGACTTCCTGAGGTCTCTTCCAGCCCTATTTTTCTGTGATTCTATGAGTTCAATGAAATCAACGTTTCATTTTGACTGTATTATTCAGATACCTATTTGAATAGAATACATACAAGCGAAAACATTTAGATGGTTTTGGACTGTGTTATAACATGTTGTTATATAAGTCTGACATGAGCCTGAGTCACTTATGGAGAGCACCATAACACTCTCATCTGTCTTCAGCAACATGAGTCATTTTACACCACTCCTACACAGAAGGGACATAAGGACTGCCTCCACAGCACTCTTAAAATCATGCTGGTACTGGAAGTGAAAGTCAGGAAATCATCAAGAAACCATCAAGTATCACTTGATATAGAAGACAGACAAGGTTATTTGGGTAAATGTGATATCTTTTATTAAACAAACTGAATAGCTGGAAAAATTGTTCTTTGCAAGATTTCGGGCACAGGTATAGGGAGAGTCTGTTGGGCTCTCTAGGGTCCAAATAGAAGCTTAAGTCAGTATGCAAAATGCAGGTCTGTGAAAATGCAAGGCAGGGAGCATCAGAGGGGATAGGAGTTAATAAGTGTGAGAGAAGTTATTTGGGATTATCAGATAGCAGGCAGATTATAATATGCCATAAATCCAATGTCTATATTTAGTCCATAATTTTCTGAGAGATTTATGAAGTGAAGTTTGTAGGTTCAGCTATGAAAGGTGCTTTGTAAATTCCCTTTGAGGATTAGAACTGAGAGACTGGAGAGAGAATAGTCATCTTGTGAGAAATGTGCACCGACTGCTAATTGGGTATTCTTGTCTTTTATAGACTGTTGGTGTGCATTCATTTTGGTACGCAGTTGTTGTTTAGTTTCTCCTACATAGTTTCCATCCGGGCATTCAGTGCACTGGATGAGATATAAAACATTTCTGGAGGTGCAGATGTAAGATCCAGGAATGGTGGCTGTAGCAGGTTCAGCACAGGGGCAGTTGTGATGCCCCTGTGCTGAACCTGCTGTCTCTAAAGTTGCCCTCCCTTAATTGCTTGCCCACCACACCTTGTTGCTACTGAGGTTAATTAAGGGAGGCTGCCCATGGGCCTTAGAGACAGCCTGAGGCCAGTCAAGTCTTCAGTGGTCCCTCCTGGACCCCACTAATCTCAACCAGCCTTTGGCTTGGCAGTGCCCCTGCACAACATCTGTAGCCTGAAGAGCAAATTGTGTGGCTTCATTTCTCCCCTACACCACAACCCAAGCCTCACAGGTGTTATCGCTTCAGCTCTTTGTTTCCCTTAGCCCTCTCAGGACTCTCAGACCATCTGGGTCCTTCTCTACTCTCTATCTTCGGGTCCCTCATGCAGTCCCTTTCTGGGCTGGGGAGCCCTTTGTGCCCCACTCAGTCCCTTCTCTGGTCTGGTGGGCTCCATTCCCTCTTTCAGATCCTCCTTTGGGCTGGAGAACTCTTTGTGACCTACTCCTTTTCCTTTTCTGGGCTGGAGTGCTCTATTCCTTTGCCCTCTGCCTCCACTCATCCCTTTCTCTAGGATGGATGGCTCTGTTCCCTCTTTCAAATCCTCCTTTGGTCTGGGAAACCCTTTGTGACCCTGACTGGCTCAGGCACTGGGTTTATCTGGCCCCAGCCTGGTTGTCTTCTGGTCAGGTGAGCCTGTAGTCAGCCCCCAAACCACCTGGAAGCTGCTTCTTGGGCAGCATCTCCTCTTAAAGTGGCAAGTGCACCACGGTGCCCTGCTACGGTGGTGGTTCTGTTGTGGGCCTTAGTTATTGTGTGGGTGGTGGAGATGTCTTGGATCTTACCACCTGCACCTCCAGAAACGTTTTATATCTCATCCAGTGCACTGAATGCCTGGATGAAAACTACATAAGGGAAACCAAACAATAACTGCATACCTGAATGAATGCACACCAAAAATGTATAAAAAGACAAAAATACCCAATTACAGGTGGGTGCACATTTCTCACAAGATAACCACTCTCTCTCCAATCTTTCCTCAAAGGGAATTTACAAGGCATCTTTCATAGGTGAACCTACGGACTTTACTTTATAAATCTACTAGATACAAAAAACCATGGACTAAATGTAGACTTATGAATTTATGGCACATGATAACCTGCCTGCCATCTGATAACCCCAAGTAACATCTCTGTATCTTTCCTGCTTTATTTTATTGCCTGTTGATGTTCCCCTCTTCTGTTGTTTTTTCCTCCCCTTCCCCCCACCGACCTGTCTCACACCTATTAACTCCTGTCCCCTATCATGTTCCCTGCCTTGCAGTTGCATTTTCAAAGACCTCCATTTTGCATGCTTGCTTAAACTCCTACTTGGACCCTAGGGAGAAGACCAGCAGACTCTCCCAATTCCTGAAGGAGGGTGAGTGTGACCAAAAGCTTGCAAAGAACAATTTTTCCAACTATTCAGTTGTTTAATAAAAGAGACTTCATTTACTTGAATTACTTTATCTGCCTACGTCCTTAGACAAACATGGCTGCAACCAACACCCTTGATACAGAAAAGCACTCATTGTAGAGGTTCCTGGATATCACAGTCCTAGTGTGTTCTTATCTAAAATTGTTTTTGCTCTCGTTGAACCTTTCTAAATGTCTGGTGGGAGAATTGAGGAGCCAAAGTTACTTCATTTCCAAGAAAAGTTCCAAGACTTCCATTAACTTTGTCAGATGGAGATAAGTAGTAATGTTAGAGGGCTAGGGTTTCTAGGCATTATCCCAATATAATGTGGCACCCAAATGTTGTATGAAACATCACACCACTGTTATTATTAACTTCTTAACTTACAGTGGAGTATAGCGACACTGTTGATGGCTCCAAGTCCTGCAGTGCTGTGCACTGTGCATACACAGAGCAGTGACATGGTACCTGTTCCAAAGAGTTTAAGTCTGATAATGTGGCAATTAATTTCCAAATGTACGATGTTATGTCTTCTCTTTAGTTAGGTAACAAAACACTTAAAACATGATGAAAATGGCTGTCAAGTACAGGTAACTGAACAAAGATTTTCCCCAAAAGAAACAGGAAATAGATGGGTGACGTTAAAGGAGGAAGCTATGACATTTGTGCCACCAAGTGGTCAGTTCCCCAAAGATGTAATGAGCAGTTCTGAAACATGCAAAAGTCCAAATCACTGACTCATATTATTTTTATGATACTACTTCCCTTTGAATGATTATATTCTTCTTTAGGGCACCACAAACTGACAACACATTAGCTTGTTAGGCAGCAGTGTTGCTACTGGCTTTCATTCTGAGCAGTATTCCAGCTTCCTTGTACCCCCATCTCTGCTTGTGTCCTTCCTTTGTCTTATATTAATGTTCATCTACAGTGTGGTCACTGATGAGGCTACACTACATAGCAGTCATAGGAGTGATTTGGCATTCAACATATCCTTAGTATGAAAGCTCTTTGGGCAGGGACCACCTTTTTGCCCTGTGTTTGTACATTGCCAAGGACAATGTGCAGCTTTGGTCATTGACTAGGGCTTCTAGACACTACCACCGGCATGTCTACAGAAGACGCTTAATGCGCAGTAGCCTAATAACACATGCCAGTCACCCATGACCACAACATCCTTTGCACGCACGGCCTACCCCAGCTGCCTGGAGAAATCCAGATCCAGCTCTTCCTCTTGATGTGGTGGCCCGTAGTAAACCCCTACCACCAGATCCCTCTCCCCCCACCCTCCTTGAAGTTTGACCCACAGGGTCTCAGTTAAGCCTTCCTCTGGTCCCATTTGGCAGGTAGAACTGGTATACTGTTCCCTAACATAGAGCGCAACCCCCCACCTTTTTTCCCCTTCCTATCTCTTCTGAACAACCTATAGCCCTCTATGTCTACTGCCCAGTCAAAAGTTTCATCCCACCATGTCTCCACTAGGCCAACCAGGTCGATTTTACTACTTGCAAGCAGGAGAGCAAGCTCCTCCTGCTTGTTCCCCATGCTTCTTGCATTAGTGAAGAGACACCTTCATCCCCCCGAGAGAGCCCTGGGCACCCCCCTTCCTGAGAGACAACTGGTCCCTTGGTATATACCTGAGCTCTTACCTGGGCAGGTCCTACACCTGGTTGAGTTATCTCTTGCTCCTGTGGATCCCCATCCCCCGACGAACTTAGTTTAAAGCTGCTTAGTTTAAAGTCAGAGTATGGGAGAGGTGCTCCCCTTCTCATCAATCCAAATCTGAACTCTCATTCCAGTCCCCGCACAGCCAATTCCCCCTTTTGTAATTTCTTTCTGCCTGTTTGCCAATGTGAATCATCAGACTCGCTGGAATCCAGCCAGCCTAGCAGCACTTTGGTCTAAAGCAAGAGTTACTCCAGGGATAAGACAGATTTCAGCACTCTCCAGGCATGGGAAAACAAGAAGAATGGGTAAATATAGCTACTCACTGCTCAGAAAATGCTGGGTAAGATCTTAATTCTTTAGTCATGCTGCATTCTGCTTTGCAACCCAAGACCCTTAAAATTCCCCATGTCTTGGAGTCATATTTTGGAGGAAATTAATTTTCTGCCACAGAATTTGCCCTGCAGGGAGGAAAATCTGCTGCATGGCAGATGGCATTTTAAGCCATGAGGAAATAGTAAAATCCAATAGGGACTTGTGCCAATTCTTTCAACACCCAAAACTTTCCCGAATTCTCAGACACAGCCCTATGATGCATGCAAGTTTTACTTTCAAATGTAACCAGTTATAATCCTGCTATTATGAAGAAGAACCACGGTAGAGCGGTGCAAAGTTGCTCAGCCCCAGACAAAAGGGTTCTGATGGGCATCCTACCATTCAGGGTGGCTCATCCTGCAGCTTCAGTTCTAATTTATTAGTAAAAATTTGAGAAATGGTCCACACAAGCACTTGCCAGTCAGCATGGGTTCATCCATGAAAGATGCATTGTAAATTCCCTTTGAGGAAAGATTGGAGAGAGAGTGGGAAGGGGAGGAGGAAACAATAGAAGAGGGGAATATTGATAGGCAATAAAATGTAGCTGGGAAGTTATAAAGATGTTACTTGGGGTCACTGGAAGGCGGCAGGTTATAATGTGCCATAAATTCAATGTCTATTTTTAGTCCATGATTTTTTGTATTTAGTAGATTTATAAAGTAAAGTTTGTAGGTTCATCTGTGAAAGATGCCTTGTAAATTCCCTTTGAGGAAAGATTGGAGAGAGTAGCTATCTTGTGAGAAATGTGCACCCACCGGTAATTGGGAATTTTTTATGAAGACCAAGTCCTACCATGGATGACTCATCATTTGGATGTGGAAATTGGTTACCCACATCACATAGCATCGTCACTGCTTCCTGCCGCTTCCTGACCGACAGCCAATTCAATAAGTGTAAACATGGTTCTCTCAAATAGATAGGTCAGTGCTGTCCAACTTCTTATTGTGTGGGCAGCATGCCCCCCAGGCTATATGCCAGGTGGGCTGCATGCCATGGCATGTTGCCACATGGACACCCTCTGTCAGGCAGGCACCTGCCACACGCTTTGCAGTAGGTGCCTCCTTTCCACTGTGCAAGTGCTCCTGCCACCCCACAACTGCACTGTGTGGCCCCCATCACACTGCGTGCCCTCCATCATGTAGCAGGCTCTCCTCTACCGCACTGTGCCATGCTCCTGCACCGCAGAGTCCCTGGGTCCTCCAACTCCCACAGCAGAAGACTCCATTGGCTGCTCTGCCTCCTCCCACCTTGCCCAAATGAGGTGAGGGGGGACGAGGCAAGAAGTGGAAGCAAGAAGTGGGAAGGGAGATACCAGAGACTCTGGCAACAGCAACTGGAGTGGTGGGGAAAGTGATGTCTGGACTGGGAATCTGTGGACCTCAGCTTAACTCCTTGGAGGTCCACAGGCCACCAGTTGGACAGCCCTGATAGGCAATCATACTAAACACATTCCTGCATACTCAACATTTTAGATCCAATTCTGGTTGCATTTGATGGAAAAAACACAGGTAAATCAGGAAGTGCGCTTTGTACATGCAAGTCATTTTCCATTTCATATAGGGAAGCATTATTAACTATGTATTATAGATGGGGAGGCTGACTCAGAGAGAAGGGAAATGACTTTTCCCATGTTTCCCAGTAAGCCAGTGTCATATCATAATCGAGTATAGTCAAGTCTCTTAACCTGTTGTTTCATTCAGTGGACCATGGATAACACTCATAAATCTTTTCAGAATAATCGAGTAACACTTGAGAAACTAGAGGCAGTTTAAGCTAGAAGAAGGGCAATGGGTAGAGGAAAACAAATTTAGAAAACACTGCTATGGAAAAATTCTGTTGAAATTCAACAGGAGATAAGACCCTAATTCAGCAAAAACCCGAAGTACACATTTCATTTTAAGCATACTGTCTTGGAACTAATGCTATATTTAAACTTAAACATGTACCTCAAATGCTTTGCTGGATTAGGGCCTAAACCAACAAGTGCCTATAAAAATTTAAAAGTTCCTATAGAAATTATTGCCAAAAGCTATAGAGAATGATTTCCTTTCTCCAGCATTGTAAGCTTATCCCACAGTATCTTGTAGAAAATACTGTATCCCTGGTTTAAAGATTTTACGGGAACCCTAAGTCTATAAAGGCTTTTCCTGTAAAACGTTTGACTTAAGAAAGAAACTAAAAATAATACTGCAGCCACTTCTGATATGGTATAATTTCCTGATTACCAAAGCATGTATTGAAATCTCAGGCAGAGCAATCGTGATAGTCTAGAGAGTATCTGTATACGTTTTTCTATGATGAAACATCAGGAACTGCTGTCTACTGTGTTGCAGTCACATAGGATTAAGTAATGTTTTAGTCGTCAGCCCCACTCCTTTTCAGGTTCAGGGATTTCCCTGTCCTGCATTATCCATGTGTTTGATCAACCCTCTGTTTTGCATACCTAGTGCCAGCAGAGTATAAAAGGCATTCACGATTCAACAGGGACACAGTACCACTGAGATTAAAGACCTAAACTTTGGCAGAGAAGACTACAGACTTGGAAAAACTTCTCGCGAAAGCAAGGTAAGACAACTCTGTGTTTGACTGAGCAGCCAACCAAGCAGTTAACAGTTTTATTGCACTTTCTAATTTTTTGCTTTTCCAAACTGTTTCTCTGCCTCAAAAACTTTAGTTTCTTTGCTATAGTCTTTAACGGTTCCTTCAAGTAAAAACAATATAATGAATGTTCCTGAATTGCTTTCAAGGATCTAGAGAAACAAGGGGTTTCTTATTTTGATCATCAACACATAGAAAATAAAGATGAAAAAAGTATGCACTTCACCAACTCGGCATGCTTCACCATAATTACAGTTCCAGAGCTTTTCAGTACCAATTGCTGCCCACAGGTCTCATATTTGAAAATCTGGGGTTGCTGTATACAATTCTGAGAGTGCTTCACAGCAATTACACCATTAGAAAAGATCATTCTTTTACATTTAGATGTATTTATAAGACCAGATTTTAATGAATGAAGGGGTGTGTTCGTTTCTTTCTATTGCATTGTAAAGTGCTAGATATGTTTCTAGTGTAGTAACTATTATTATACATAAGCACTTTTCTCCTCTTTTACTTTTATTAAGGGCTTTTAACATTTTTATACTAAATAGCAATTTCTTTAGACATAGTTGCATTCATTTCAATGAATACATTTTGGGTACAGGTTGTTCTTACAATGGGGGGCTTCTAGGCACAACAGCAATACAGCAATGTTGTTGTTTATTTGTATTGCTGTTGCTGTTCTTTTCCAAAGAAGATTTAAATAACAAACTAGTTTCAATGTTACCCATCTCTTTTTTTCCCCTGGAGGAAAACTTTGCTTTGGGACCAGAAGTTAGCAGAAAATCTGGAGTCCAAAAGAATGACAAGACAATTTGTGATAATTAATAGGGCATCAGACTAACTTCTGACTGATAGTGCTCCCTTGATTAGGGATATATGATGTTCTGTTGCATACACAACGTAGAACACACAAGTTGTTTCCGCACCTGCAGTTTCCGAACCGAAGCTGAAACCTGTAAACATCGAGTTCTCAGGTGCTGCAAAATGGCTTTAGTTCCCTGGAGAAGAATTTCTCTGTGAAGGGAATCTTTACTGTGTGAATGACCCAGGCTTTCACATTTTAGATCAGTCTCCTACAAAATTAGAGATTTAAATAAACAGAGGAGCATATTTTTTTTACACTTAAGGTTCCTAAAAACGAGATATGCTAAACTGAAAACAGGAATGTATTTTTGTGACACTGATGAACTATGCTTTGTATTTCATTGACCCTGAGCACATCTGAAAGCATATGCTTTCTCATTTTTAATCAGAGGATGTTAACTCTAGCAAGTCTGTTAAGTCCGTTGTGCTTCCCCATCCTGCCCAGAAAGGGTGTTACCTCCTTTATCACTAAATACATAATTTTCTTTCCTTCCTTAGAGAAGCCTCCTCCTCATCACCTAAATCACAGTATCAGGGTTGGGAAGTACCAGCATAACTTAAAATACACAAAATGCTGTGCCCTTGGCAATTTGCGTTCAAGACTCAAGCCAGTAAGAACCAGTCCTTTGAAGAGAAAGATGTAAATAATAATGTGGAAAAAGCAGCCATGAAAGATCACAGGTAAGATTTCTCTCTACTCTGCCTGTTCCTTCCTGATTTAACTCTGTAAAGTGCTTTGGACTACTGCTTGTATAGAAGACCATACCATGCACTTCTTAAATACCCCTTATGTCAAAGGATGTCTTTCATTTTAGTCCCTATGTTCCATGTAAATGTGATGTCTTCTTCCCACCCCAACACCCAACCCTTACGTTTTATTACTGAAAGTAATAAGCATCAGACATAGACTCATGAAACTGACTCCAGTGGGAGAGGCTGCTCAGCAGTCAGAGCTCAAGACAGATTCTGGCCCTAAGATAAAAAGGATCTAAAGTTCATCGTTGTCATCCCCATGCCAGCACTTCTGTCTGAGATCTTTTCAGTTAAGTTTCATCTTCTCAAACCTGGCATCTAAATTAAAAGGAAGAAAAGGGTTCAAAAGTCAGATCCCATGCAGGAAACAAAGGCAATAAACATAAAAGAAAGCAAGCCATTTGCTTAATGAACTGTGAGACTGCATTTGTTTGAAAAGTTCACAGAATTCTTTCCTGACTTTGTCTAATTTTTGTAAGTACCAGTAGTTTATTAACAGGCCATAGTTGTAGCTTCTCGACATATTTCCTCTGCTTAGCTTATCCCAACGAGTCTCAGCCTTTTACATCCCCAGCCCATCTGAGACACTTGTCCCTTTTAACAGTATGGGAAAGGCAGCTAC
Source organism: Gavialis gangeticus (assembly GCF_001723915.1). Taxonomy (NCBI): domain Eukaryota; kingdom Metazoa; phylum Chordata; order Crocodylia; family Gavialidae; genus Gavialis; species Gavialis gangeticus. The sequence continues at coordinate 3,408,290 of NW_017729012.1, forward strand.
AGCCCTGCTACCTGTTTCTGTTCCCTCAGGTTGAGAAGTGCTGGCTTACTGGGTTGGTATTATTTTCATGTTAACCATTTCCCTCCTTACATCTCACGTTCATTGCAATGGCTTAAAAATAAAGGTTGTTGTATTAAATCAAATTATTTTTATTCCTTGTAAAGCTTAATGAAAGAAGACGCCAATAACCTGAGCAAGAAACAGAATGAGATGCCCTATGTCAAAACTGCAGCTGAGGTCAGTGAGAGGAGACACTTCTGTTTCTAACTTCAGTACTTGATCCAAAGGATTTGTAGGGGTTGTGCTTGCTGGTCAAAGCTTCTAATGTGCTAACTGTGTGACACATAGCTGTCTAGTCATTACGGCAAGGTATGATTTGAGCTCCTTGCATGAAATGCATTTTAAATGCAAGTGATCTGTACTGAGGATTTTTTAATGACCTAAGAGGAAGAGGTGTCCAGCTCTTGTTCTTTTGGCATACTGTTGCCGTAGTCCTTTGAGCTCCTTTGAAAATCACAGCCTTTCTTAACAAGCAAGAGATTTATCTTATCTCTAAACCCATTTGGTTCATCACTTCATTTAGACCACCACGCTCACCTTGAGAAGTACCCTTGAAATTAATAGAATGCCGTGCTACTGCTTTTATTCTAGTAAGCTACTTCTTCACTAGAATAAAAGTACCGAAAACCTAGCTCTTTGGTTTACTGAAGACCAGCTGGTTTACAGTAGCTGACCATTGCATCACATAAACAGTTTCATACTTGGATGAGTAAGTACTCTTTGAGGTGAATAAGGGGCTCCATGGTCTCTCACTTAAATTCTCATGGGCTTCTGAGCAGTCAAAATGGGCCAACAAAAATCCCCAAGGGATAAACTGAGGCAAATACCTGATGTTTTGTAAAAAAATCCAATGACCCTTTTTATTTTTGTTTTCCACCTGCTCAGAAACCTCCACAAAATGGCATCAAGCCAGTGAACCAAAAGCCGAGGTGCCCAAGATATGTAAAAATTAAAAACATGGAAAATGGCACCATCCTTCAAGATACATTGCACCTTCAGGCAAAGGAGGTAAGAGGAGGAAACTTTAGTGGGTCACTTTTCTTGGCTTAGAAAAGCATTTGGTACAATTTGTATTTTACATTTCCCTGTCCTTTCAGGTTATGAACTGCAGGACCAAGGCTTGCCAAGGGGCACTGATGACCCCAAAAGGTTTTTCGAGAGGCCCTAGAGACAAGCCAGTCCCACCAGAAGAGCTTCTACCTCAGGCAATAGAATTTGTCAATCAGTACTACGGCTCGTTCAAAGAGTAAGGCGATGTTCACTTAATTCTTGTTATTATTGTCTGGTCTGTCTTTCAGATCTAAGTGTCTCCTCCTATTCTTTTCATTACAGTCACCTGCAAACCACCCCATGGCGTACCAGACAGTTTAAGAAATAGAAAAGAACTGTTAGTGGTGGGTGGGTTAGTGCCTACTATCACCTGTTGGCTTCTCAGTTCCACCCCCTTGGTGAATACAGAATTGGAATCTGGTAAATTTTGTATAGTATGGCTTTAAGTGGTTTATAGGGCATAATGGTTTGCTCCTGGAAGATACAAAGTAAGCTGTGTTAAAGTCAATGAGGGCTGAAGGTGCTTAGCATGAGTAACACCTTACAAGGTAAAGTACTAGGTTACCCCATTAGTTCTGATGACGACTCAGATAATCTTGAATTTAACTTGACTTTTATGATATGAGGCTCCAGTTTGCTGATCGTTTTATAGCAACTTCCCTTCCTCCCTTTTAAGTTACCCATAAGGCAATTTTAGCACTTGAAATCAGTGCCTTTTCCCCTCTGACCATCAAGAGATTATGACATTTCATGTCACCAATCAAGTTAAAATTGCGATCATATCATGGTCAGAGGCAGACACTTCCAGGAGGTCATTGCATTGTTGGTTCCTCCTTTATTCTTGTAAATCAGTTTCCTCAGAGGAGTTTCCTGATTGAGTCATTGAATATTGGTTTGATTCTGTTCTTGTGTTTGAGCCAGGTAGTGCAAGCCCTGAACTCTACTTTACTCCCAGAAGCAGTCCCAGTAGTTAATGGAACTACTCCTGTGAGTAAAGTGCAGTGTGTATGTGCATGTGTGCAGAGTCTGGATGTTTGTAAGCTAACAATGCAGTGAAAAGTGCTTCTACTGATGATTTACATTCCCATGCCAGCAACACAGATGCACAAAAGCAGCACAGGTGTAATTTTAATGGGAATTGCATCCATTGCAAAAGGGTGAATTCAATCCAGTGGGCCAGACTGTCCGTTCACTTGCACTGCTCTAAACAAAGGGTAATTGCTCACTTCAGAGATGCTGCAATGAGGCTCCAGCCCTAGCAGTTCAAGGCCTGTGTTTTCAAAGTTCAAGACCATTCTTTCAAGTGCTTGGGGCCCAGGGTTTCAGAACCACTCAGTGCCATGCTCCTTGTGTTATGGCACTTAATGACAGATTTTCAGACAGACTCAGCATCTGGTACAACTACTGGTTTTATAAAGGTGGTACATTTCTAGGTGCTGAGTCCTTCTAAAAATCCTACCTTAAGATACTGGCACCTTTCACTCTTTGCAGCATTAAATACCCCAAATCTGTGTATGTCTGCTTGGAGGTGACCTCACTCCTTGGCTATTTGAGTGCACTGTCTTTTGTGCTGCCCTTGATCTTTCATCCTGGTGCAGGCTATTTTCATTTTGTTTATCAGCCAGCAGGACAACTTCTGTCTGTGCCATGATAAGTATTTCCTAATATTTTGTCTTCATTCTTTCTGCTATCAGTGTAATGATTTTTTGAAGGCTCTTCTCTCCTCTTTGGTGTAGAATTCCTACTGACTTTACTTAGGAGCAATACATTTCTGGTAAAACAACAGAAGTGAGAGAGAAAGCAATCAACTATTAGAGTCTAATAATTAGACCACTTCCCTTTACCCTTCTGCCATTGTAGAAGTGTTTTCCCTACTGCAGACCATCCAGTCCTTTGATGAGAGTTAAACTAGAAACCTGGATAATTTAAATCTGCATTGAGAAATTAATGTGGAAAGCAGGACAAAAGAGGCAGTCTAAGAGTGTGATGAGTGCATGACACGCTTGGAAGTGGAAGCCAACTGTTTGGGGGAAGGCAGTACATCAAGATTAAACATTATAGCTTCCAATTGGCCCTGCATTTTGCTCCTGTTTGGGTCAAGTTAGTGGTTCTCAGCATTTTTAGACTTGAGGCACACCTCCAGAATTTTGTGAATTAAGCACCACCCCACTTCCAAAACGAGTGAATTTATTACAGTGCTTACCGTCTCGATGAGGGGCTGGAAAACAGAAGGAGCAGCTGGCAGGGAAAAGCCTGCACTGCGGTGAGTGCGGGGAGAAGGAATGGCAGGAAAGGCAGAAACGAGACTTATCTTCTCTCTGGAGCCTGCACTGTCTCATTTATCTCCTCTATCCCAGCGGCAACCTTCAAAGGCTGTCATGGCACCCTGGTTGAAAATCACTGGGTTAAGTAGTCCAGAATTCATAGTCCAAGGATGGTTCATGAATCTGAGGCTCAGGAACTCTTGTATAGTATCACAATTGTTTTTGTAGATTAATTTCGCTTTCAGATGTTGAACAATGAGGTCAGCCCATGTGCAGACCTAAAATCCTCTCTCTGCAGCCACACTTGCTGAATCACAACTTGACTCAGAGCATTGTAACTGTGAAACAAACCACTTCTGCAAATGAAATCAGTTCTGCCTAAAGCAAAATTCATTGTTTCTCCTCACAATTATTTCTTCCTCTCCAGACCAAAAGTAGAAGAACATCTGGCCCGAATGGAAGCAGTTAATAAAGAGATAGAAACAACAGGAACCTATCAGCTGACCAAAGATGAACTTATCTTTGCAACAAAACAGGCCTGGAGAAATGCTCCAAGGTGCATAGGAAGAATCCAGTGGTCCAATCTACAGGTGATTTAGTGACTGATATTCAGGGGGTGAATGCTGGCTGGTATATATTAGAACAGTGACCTCTATTTCAGCAGCACTGTGTCAATTTGCATCATCTGACCTTTGTTTTAGACCAGGAGAGATGGATCTCTTCCCTAGGTTTTCAGTTTGGAGTTACATCAAATCATTTTGCAAGGAGAACAATATTCATGACATCACACATCATTTTGTGTAGGCCAGCTGAGCACCTGAAGCAGATATATCTCCAGTACACTACAGGAACACAGAGATCTATTTATCTGTTCCATATAACAGCATTTAAGAGGAAACATTCCTGGCAAAATCCTGCTTGCCAGACACCAGTGTAATCCACTGTGCCTGAACCTTAGATTATGATCCAAACTGAACTGTGTTAGAAAAATAATAAACTTAATTTTTTTTTGCTAAATCAGTTCTTTTCCTGTATTTCTTTTTGGAATATATAGGTGTTTGATGCACGTGACTGTAAAACAGCCAAGGAAATGTTTGAACATATCTGTCGCCATATTGAATACTCCACAAACAATGGAAATATAAGGTATGCTGATCCATCACTGATCTCGCAAACCCAGACATCTAAGGTGTTCTTTTCTGGGGTGTTTTTCTCTAAAAGTTTTGTTTTCCTGTATTCCATTCTTAATTTTTCTGGCACTATCTGTGTCCTGTTACATCTTCCCTCCTCCTTCTTTAAGGTCTGTAATATGAAAGAAAGTGGGTAATAAGATGATTGCATTTTGCTATTGTTTGGTTATTGGGCTTAGTTTACAAAACATGAAATAACTCAGAGCAGTGACAGTTTTAATCCAAATAATCGAAATGCGTTTGACCTGCTGCATTGTAATGGGAGTCAATGTTATTTTTGGGCAGGTCGGCCATCACCGTCTTCCCTCAACGGACTGATGGGAAACATGATTTTCGCATATGGAATGGCCAGCTCATCCGATACGCTGGGTACCAAATGCCAGATGGGTCCATCATCGGAGACCCAGGCTGTCTGCAGCTGACACAGGTAAGGTCCCAAGCAGAAATTACAAAACACCTATCCATCCCACCTTGCTCATCTGTCATTTCCCTTATCACCTAGCCAATGTAAATGATGCAGGGATTTTTTGGTTCTCTTTTTGTGGCTCCCTAAAACCATGGATTGGTTAAAAATCCTCCATTAACCTGATCCAACTCCCATTAAGTCTCGCTGGTTTTAGTGCTCATTTCTTCCTCCTGCCCCTCCCTGAAGTAGGAAGGAGGAATGGGAATAGGTGGAGCTTGACTTCAGTGCCCCAATCAGTGCAGCTCAGTTGGCTGAGGGGTAGGTGAGGGGGAGGAGGAGGGATCAGGAGCAATCATTTTTGCTCTTGTCCTATCACAAATTTCTCTCCTCTACTCCAGAGTTAAGTAGCGTTGTCTGAGAAGCATGTTGCTGCCCCTGGCTACTGACAGGGTTGTGTAGCTATTTAGCTGTTGTATTACCTTTGTATCAGGGAGCCCAGTGGAGCCCTAGGGAAAAACAACATGGCGTTGCCTAAGGGAAAGGCAGCCCTTAGCATCAGGGAGCTCTCCAGAGAGGATTTAAAGGGTGAACATTCTTTTGTGGTCAAACCTGCAGAGAAACAGAACAAAACCTACCTTTTTTCCTTACAGTTGTGCATTGATCTTGGGTGGAAGCCTAAGTATGGTCGCTTTGATTTAGTTCCACTGATTATCCAAGCAAACGGCCAAGACCCGGAAATATTTGAACTGCCTCCAGAAATTATCCTTGAAGTGCCAATGGAGCATCCAAAGTAAGCAGACTGAATTGAGATAATTGCATCTGTGTCTCCACCTCGCCTTCCCTGCTCAGCTGTTATTTGGGCCAGGTTATTAGTCTGTGCCCTGCAGCAGTCTTTTTATTATTTCTTTGTCAGGCTGAAATTATGTTAAGTTAACTCGAGAGGTAAAATGTGTGGTACAGCAACTAAATTGTATTTAAATGAATGCAGAGTAATAGCTTTTTTGCAGGAAACTTTTTTTTTCTTGTCTTTCCCTCAGTCATATACAAAAACATGTTGCTTTTTTAAAGCACAGTCTCTTGTATGTGTGTAATGCATGTGTAAGGTGCATGCTGTTTTAGTATCAACACACCCCCAGTTCACTACAGAACTTAAGCATGTGCTTTCTGCAGAGCGATCATCATAGCATACGTCATTGAACTGAAGCCCATCTGGCTTGACCACGTTGAAAACAACAATTTGCTGCTCTTGCCAGTCATAAGCTCAGGTCATTGAGACTGAAAGTGCAAAGCTTCCTGATGATCCAGTGGACAGCAGTCATTTTACAGGGCCAGCAATAATTTGACACTATTTACCAGTTTCCTCAGCAAAGAACTCTGAGGTTTTGCATAGTTAATGAAAATTCATTCTGAGCCTTTGCAGTATGTTCACCGTAGCTTTGTCACGTACAGCAGATAGCATTGTCCCTGTTCCCTAATTGCCGCTAGTTGTAGTCAGAAGAAAACACCAAGGAAGCTACTTACTTACAGTCCAAATGCTTCTTTAAAAGGTACGAATGGTTTAAAGACCTGGATCTGAAGTGGTATGCGATGCCTGCTGTGGCCAACATGTTGCTCGAAGTGGGAGGCCTGGAATTCACTGGCTGCCCTTTCAACGGCTGGTACATGGGCACCGAGATAGGCGTGCGAGATTTCTGTGATGTGCAACGGTACAACATCCTTCAGGTAATCTTCGAGGGGATGGCATGAGTCTCTATGCAAGGTAGGAGTGTGGTGGGGGTGTGAAGGGCCAGGAAGAGAGTGTTCTGTGAGAAATTAATATTTCCAAGAGCAAGAAGCCAGCATGCGCTGTTCAAATGAGTGTTGTCTGTGCTTCCCCACACACCTCAGCCAGCAACTTCTAACCTGACAGCATCTCCTGACTACTTATTTATGGGACCTCTCCTGAGCTACAGCCAAGATCATGAAACTGTGCCAGATTTTGTCATTATTTATACAATGACCTAACAGTATCTCTTCCAAAATCTTGGTTCGGATGTTGGAACAGCAGCCAAGGGAGTGAAGATTCTCCTGTGAATCTTTCTCCACTTTTCTACTGAGCCCAGTCAAGCTTTCATGTAACTCTTGGACATTGCCTACACCAACTGCTTTTTTAACCATTGCACAGCTGCCAGTTCTGTTCTCCCGGGGTCCTGGTTCATGACTGGGACTTCCAGGCACCTCCAAAAAAGTAGTAGTTATAATGTACAGCGGTATCTGCTTTCTGACCTGACAGTGCCTCTTTAAGACCATCTAACCCAGCCTTCCCCATGCCAGATCTGAATACCCTTCAGAGCTCTGAATCAGAAAGCTTTGCTTCAGACATCCCGCTGGCATTGAATCCTCCAGCACAAAAGCCAGTGCATTGATTCTGACATTACATGTGGTTTTCCCCCTACCCCATAACATTTTTCCCTGAGTATTGGCTTGAAAAATACTTAACCAAATGCTAAAAGCTTTTGGCAGAATCATCAGTCTGAACTCCTGTGTATTAATTTCCTTTTTCTGTCTTTCAAATGTAGGAAGTAGGAAGAAGGATGGGTCTGGACACAAACAAACTTTCTTCACTGTGGAAAGACCAAGCTGTTATAGAGATCAACATTGCTGTGCTTTATAGCTTCCAAGTAAGTCATTTCTTCAAGCCATGACCAACTGATGGGTGGGCAAATGAACTAGGGGCACTTTGAACATGGCCTCCCTGTGCTAGAGCAATAAAATGCAAGTGAAGAATTGTGAATCCTCTGATGGCTAAAAACCTGGCAAAAAACAGGATTATAGAACAAGCTGCAGCACAAGAGGCCAAAATTAATCTATAATAGAGTACTGGGTGTGTCTACATGTTCCCCCCATAGTCCAGTTGTTACTGTACTGTCGTTTAGTACTTGCCTTAGGTGGCACATGATTATTTTTAGTGGCACGCTATAGCAAGGTAGCTCATTGCTATGGTGACGTAGCATCAGCGTCACGGTTTGTGCCTGCCATGCTACATCACCACAGCAACGAGCTATGTCGCTGTAGTGCATCGCTATGGCAATGTAGTGTCACGTGTAGACCCACCCACTGAAGCATAAAATCCCTTCACATTATGTGTTCAGCCAATGTATAGCCTTTTATAAGCAGTACAGGGAGAAAAGCAAAAGTTTTTTTTTATAAGACTTAGGGAGCACTTATGGTCTGTAGCAACACAGTGTTTATAAATGCTTTAGATAGTCAATGCAGTATTTTTGCAGGTCCATACTATGGGTCTCACCAGCTGATGCCTTGCTTTGTGTAATTCTTTTAGAAGCAAAATGTCACCATCATGGACCACCACTCTGCTGCTGAGTCCTTCATGAAATACATGCAGAATGAGTACCGTGTTCGAGGAGGTTGTCCGGCAGACTGGGTTTGGCTTGTGCCTCCGATATCAGGGAGCATTACCCCAGTATTTCACCAGGAGATGCTGAACTATGTGCTTTCACCGTTCTATTACTACCAAGTAAGTGTGACTGAAGCAATGATCTTAGCAGACAGTTTAAAATACTAGAGGTCCTATCTACAGATCACCTACTGTCAGAGTTTAAACCATATCCTTCCCATTAACTGCCAGTCATGGTACTTGTGAACTCATATTCACCGAGTGATGCATTCATTCATTAGCAGATACATACGTTAGTTCCTTTTGCATCCCCAAATGGATATAAAATGCAATTAGACCCTTATCAAGGCTGAGCTTGCGTTACTGAAGATGATAGAGGCAGGACCTGGCCTACAAAGTAGATCACATGTGTGGATTACAAAATATTCTGACCTTTCCAAGGGAACATTTTTTATCTGTGCAACATGGTTATAGTGTTTCAAAATCTCATACCTTTCTTTTTCAAGGAGGATGCTTGGAAAACTCACGTCTGGCATGATGAAACACGCAGGCCAAAGAAAAAGGAGATAAAGTTTAGTGTTTTTGCAAAGTAAGTTTCCAATACGCTTACTATTCCGTGTTTTGTACATGTGAAGTTAAGCTCTGAGGAGCTGACATTTCCTTTCCAAAACTGGGTTGGAGGAGTTCCAGGCCCACATCTTTGATTTATCTCATTATTGCGGTAGGGGCCAGTGAATCATTTACATCTTCAAGTCTAGTGACAATCATGTCCGAAATCTCCAACTTACTACTCTAAAAAATTCTCCAAGAAAAGTCAAAAAGCCTTTCTCTATATTAGCTTTTTCCTATATTTTAGAAAATCAGGTTCCACCTATATTGGCAGATAATTTATCAGCTTCATGTGCTTTTTCTCAGGGCCGCATTCTTTGCCTCTTCATTGATGCGGAAAAGAATGGCAGCCCGGTCTAAAGCAACTGTGATATATGCGACAGAGACGGGGAAATCTGAAACCCTGGCCAACAATCTGTGTGACTTATTCAACTGTGCCTTCAATACCAGGGTAAGAAAATCTACCTCATGACCATAAATATATTACTGAGGGAAGGTAGGAAAGAAAGAATGAGAAATAAATCTAGGAGAGCAAGAGTTGGAAACTACAGGTCTGTCAGTATCCACAAGAGGTTGCATCTGGCAAAGATTCACTGGAAGCTTTGGTTGACCAAAGATTTGACCCAGAGTGTGTATTTTTTTTATGCCTTGCAACATATTTTCTTTTTGATTTGCAGACCATTGTTTCCGTAGGAAACACTTTTATTGCATCTGCTTCTGCCTCTGTGAAATGGTTTTATGCCTTCAAACTACTCTAACTTGGCAAGGCTTCTCATTTAGCTTTAAATGATGGGTCATTTGTTTGGGAAAGACAAAATATCAGTCATTGCTGGTCAGTCTGAAGACCATAGTGAGGATTTGTTGTTTTGCTTATTAAAGTCCCCAGCTGAGACTGGGGCCTCATATTTTTAGGTGCTTCACATGGTCAAACATAAAGAGAAAGAGTCCCTGCCTTGAGAACTTACCATCTACCTAGACCAGACATATGGTGGTGGGGGAAAGTGGATAAGCTAACCCACACTGTCTCCCAGTTTTAATAAACAGTGACCTGAAAGCTTCTTACCTATTACAGCCAGCCCATATTTATGTCCTATGAATTCATTCTCTTCCAGATTCTTTGTATGGATGACTATAAGATCAGTGACCTGGAGAAAGAAAATCTCCTTCTGGTGGTAACCAGCACTTTTGGAAATGGAGATTCACCTGGCAATGGAAAGGTAAGATTTCAAGGCGAAGACTGTAGGAGGTCTTGATCCAAGATCCAATAGGAATCTTAACGTTGACTCCAATGGACTTAGAACAGACTTTAATTTTATATCATCTATAGATATTTATGCAACATGAAACATTTTATTCATTTTTTTTACAGAAATTGAAGGAAGCCCTGTTCACTATGAAAAAGCTGAACAAAAAATTCAGGTAATACTTTGTTATTTAATGTGTCTTTGATTGTCTCTATTACTTTAATTTAACATGCAGTTCAATGAGAACTGTGAACATTGCTTTCCTGAGACTCATCTACATCTCTCTGCATAGATATGCTGTGTTTGGCCTGGGATCAACCATGTATCCAGAGTTCTGTGCCTTCGCTCATGCCATTGACCAAAAACTTGCACAGATAGGTGCCTCTCAGATCACTACAACGGGTGAAGGGGATGAACTCAATGGACAGGAAGAAGCCTTTCGTGCCTGGGCAGTGAATGCATTCAAGGTAACTATTGCTGCAGCAATCCATGGACCTGCTACATTAATTTTTTCTTAGGTTTTCATTGGTGAAACAGCCTGCAAAAAGGAAAGTTGAAAAAAAACCCCATTTAAAACAAAAATATCATTTGGTATCATTAATAATACAATCCATCTGTGCACTTAAGATCTGGATTTTCGATACCTTCAGGTATGGGAGGGGAGGGGGTCACTGAAGATCCAGGGTTTTGCTTCAGTCCATTTTAAAGGAAGGAGCCATTTGCCAATTTATCATATGGATCTTGATTTGGAATAAGGGTCTCCCAAAACTGAGGCAAGATTCAGTTCAGTTTTGCTGCACTGGTGCTGAATCCATTGACTTTGAGCTTCTTGTGTAGTAAGGTACACAAAGCAAGAAGGGTGATAGAATTTATCCTAAAAATGTTTCTAACTAGATCCAGGATCTCATTTCTTCTGGTTTGGAAATAACCTTGTTAGAGTCAGTACAGCTATAGAAATCAACAAGATATTCCCAATAGTTATTAGGAATGAGTGAAATCAAAATCTGCTTCATCTGTTCTACATGATGTCATTAGCAGTAGTAGTAATTAAATGCAAAGCAGTGTTATCAATGAACACTCAAAAATGACAAGAACTGAAATGTTTACCATGAGTAATCTTCAATTTTTTCTAGACTGCCTGTGAGATCTTTGATGTCCGTGGGAAAAACAGCATTCAGGTACCCAAGATGTATACCTGTGATGATTCCTGGAATCCTAAGAACTACAGGGTGGTATACGACTCCCAGACTTTGCACTTGAGTAAAGGTATTGCCTCTCTCCTTTTTTGGCATGCCTGTTTAGCATCTAATATGCTTGTCTTGCATAGACAGTTAAAACAAAATTAGCCTTGCTACAATATTGGGGGATGAACCTAATGTTCTGCTAAGACGGTTAAAGTGGTTGAAGAAACAGAAATCTGTTTAGGTGGGATAATTCCTAGTCTCACATCTCAATAGGACAGCATTAAAAAACACACCGCATGCTATTTTCAAGCAGCGCAGAAGCTTGAAAGCAGTATGACTTGTTTATTACTTTCATAGGAAACCAAAAAAGGATGGGGAGAAGAATAGCACAGTTCCTTTCCACACTGCCTTGAAGAAATCTAAAGTAATTCAGTATTTGATTAACCACATCCCCTTTTTCCACAGGACTTGCTGACATACATGCAAAGAATGTGATTCCAATGAAGCTCACATTTAGGCAGAATCTGCAAAGTTCAAAATCCAGGTATGACACTCAATTCTTGTAGATATTTTAATAACATTTTTACTATAATTTAAGAAAACTGAAATGGCCAGATATAAACATCTTTGAATTTCAGACCATTACTAATGGGAATTAACATAGCACAAATCAGTTTGATGCTAAATGTAAAATCCAGTGTGATTGCTTTGCCCAAAATCCTAAGCACATTTTCACTTCTTCAGAAAATTGCCTCCATTCAGAAAAAGGAAAGGGAAAACATATTTTAAAGAATTATTTTAGTTCATAATGATGCTACAACCCAAGTTAAGCTATAACAATACACAAACTCATGCAGATAGGTGCTGAATTACAACCATTTTTAAGGAACAACATCCGCTTTATGGAACAGGCTCTATAAAAGACTTCCTAGTGCCCTCGTGTTCTATGTTCTAAAAATAATATCTTGAGAGGAAGTCTCCCGGGCTGGTTATTAATGCAGACTTTTCAACTTCCAATAAGATTATATTTTCAATGGCCAATGACACAGTGATTCAGGTTATTATATGCTGATCAGCACATCTTCAGCATCTTATTTGTGCTGAGTAAAATACTGTACCTACCCAGAACGTGGTTTGACAAAAGGTCCAGGAACTATTAAATTAATCTGAAAGTAGGGCCAACGCAAGCAAACCCTTGCCAAAGATCTCTTTACATTTATACCTTTCTGCACTGTCAAAGGGAAATCCTGTTGACGTAACCAAAATTTGTCTGGTTTCTTCTTTTAATATATAGTCGTGTCACCATCCTTGTTAAGCTTTCCTGTGAGACTAATCAGGAAATGCAGTACCTGCCCGGAGACCACATTGGGATTTTCCCAGGCAACCAGCCAGAATTAGTTCAGGGCATCACTGAGCTTCTTAAAGATGCACCCCCAGCTGATCAGACCGTCCGATTGGAAACCTACAATGATGGTAAGTTAGATTTGTTGGAGGGGCAGCAAATGTTTTATGAACTTTTCCATGATCCAGTTTAATAATTTTTTAATTTAAAATTGATTATTGACATGTATTATTTCAAGATATATAGTCACTGACTTGTCCATTGCCTTCATATCCACCAGTCTTTAGGTAAAAAATGGGAGCTCCCAAGGGAGCTGTATAGACTCTTTGTTTTGCTTGCTTTACTAGTACTAGAGCCTGATCTAGCTCAAACTGATGAAAATCCTCAGTAATCAATGGGATATTTCTGGATTGACATTTCTCTGAGATCAGAACCTGGCTACTGACTGTCTCTAAGTTATGATAGAGGGGATTCGCTGCAGTTTGGGACATTCTAACCAGTCTTCTAAACTAGGATATTTCCTCTGCTTAGGAGGAGAAACCTGCTAAATCATAGCTTGGTTGCACAGATAAGTGGTTGTTTGAACAGTTCTCTTCATTTAAAGGGGATGTTTTCTCATTGCCTGTGGTTCAGTGCATATAAAAACAGGGCCAGATCTTTCACTGGTGAAATTCAGCATAGCTCCTTTACAAGAAAAAAACAAACAAGCAAATTCCTTTTTGCCTGGAGGGAGACTTAAGGGTTTTGCTGTTGATCAAGTACAAGATTATGCTTCGCTAGATTTATTTTCTTAGCAGCTACTCCTCTCACTGGGGTCCTGTGTCTAGCTCTGCAGGCAGGTAGGCTGGTTAAGAAGGGTCAGCCTACTTTAAACAAAACTGAATGCTTCAAAACATAACAGCTGTCATACTTCTTGGGAAACAGTCTCAAATGTTTCTTATATTTTCCAAATTTCCAGGTGGCTACTGGACAAGTGACAAGAAAATTCCACCCTGCACACTCTCAGAAGCCTTGACATACTTCCTGGATATCACCACCCCACCCTCACAGCAGCTGCTAAAAAAGCTCTCCCAGCTGGCAACAGAGGAAGGAGACAGACAGAGACTGGAAGTCTTATGTCATGTGAGTATTAAAACTAGACTTACCATAGAAGGATTCTCTGCTTTGAAGACTCTGTACCTCGGCAACTTCCCCACACTGCTGTGATGGAAGCTTTAGAGTCTCTTTTTATATCTCAATTTTACCTATACGTTGTTAAACTTAAAGCAAGAAACTTAGTTTACACATGACTTTTGAAATGCCCCGTTCCCAGTTTCCATGAGGTTTTGAGCTGCCTGTCAACATTTCTGTTTGCCCTTGGAAATTGCAGAGCTTAGAGAAGTACAACGACTGGAAGTTTTTCAACAGTCCCACCATCCTGGAGGTCCTGAAGGAATTCCCTTCCATTAAGGTCTCAACACCTTTCTTGCTGACTCAGTTGCCTTTGCTGAAGCCCAGATATTACTCCATCAGCTCCTCACAAGACATGTCACCCAGAGAGGTCCATCTGACAGTTGCGGTGGTCAACTACAGGACAAAGGGTAATTGTCACTTACATATATTCTCTGATTCACTTGCATTTATTCTCTGATTCAATGCTGTGTCCAGGGCACCATGGTTCAGTAAAATGTATTGGCCATACGATAGAAAGCTGGCCATTTTAGTTGGGAGTTTATATTGTGGTATCACTCTATATAAATAATTAATTCAGGATAGAAATGTGTTGTGACAATTAACAGTCTATGTTGGGTTTTTAAATCAGTATTAGATACCAAATTATCAGGTTTTTTTAGATATCAGCTTTTTTTTAGAGTAATTAGCTTTATTCATAGATGCGTTTTCCCTTCTTCCTGCAGATGGTCAAGGTCCCTTACGTCATGGAGTTTGCAGTACATGGCTGAATACAATAAATCTCAGTGAAACAGTCCCATGCTTTGTACGCAGGTGAGGTGTTACTTCAATTTCTTCAGTCTCTTCGTTGTTATCAGAGTATATATTATATAGGCAAGCTTTTCAAGCAACTAATACTTTGCAAACAGCATAAGGACCTGTTGTCTAAAAATCAGATTCCTTTAGCATGCCTGAAGTTGGGTGTCCAAATATTGAAGCATCCACAGGCAAGACATATTTATTGGTAAAATAGTCGACCTTTCATTGGCTTATCTCTGATGGCCAATAATTCATCTGACTGAACAATCTGCAGTAAAGAACCCTGCCGCTAAACTATCCTTTTTTTCTGTTTGCAAATTGTCACCAAGGTTTTACAGATTTTTTCACAATAAAAAATGTGCAAGAAATATTTTGTGGGAACAAAACTTGTTTCCTGCAAGTGTTGCCTTGAGTAGTTGATACTTGAAATTCAGTAACAACAGAGTATCATTTCTGTTCCTGGCTGAGATTTCAAGGCAGATTTGGGAAAACTTCTGGCACGAATCTATATAAATACATATCTGCAACAGGCACTTGGAAAACTTCTGTGAGCTCTTGCAAATATGAACCACTCATGTAAAGAATCAAAAGCTTCTTAAATAGTGTCAAGGGGAATTACCTTGGGACTTGCTGCAGCACTGCCAGAAGTCTGTCAGCAGCCGTGCCCAAACTTTAATAAGACTATTATCCATACTTTTTGCAAGGCAGCATTATCTAGTAGATAGACATGCAACTAGAGCTATGGTGCCTGGTGACTTTGAGCAAGTATTTGCTGGTGCTTCTGCAAAGCAGGAATGATGGCAATAGAATGAGTTGGCAGGGCTGATGTTTACATCAGACCTTGAAAAATGGAGAGCCTGATTCTCCACTCCATGCAACCCAATTAACAGTAGTAGTGCCACAGAGGAGAGGTTAAGGCTAACAGGGAGAGGTAATTGCTGGGGAGCTTGGTAGGAATTGACTTATGCCATCTTATGCTCTTCCTAACAAATCTGTTCTCACATTTAATTGATATTAGTGCTGCCGGATTCCAGCTCCCGAAGGACCCATCCACGCCATGCATTCTGATTGGCCCAGGGACAGGAATTGCTCCATTCAGAAGCTTCTGGCAGCAGCGTCTCCATGACTTGGAAAAGAAAGGTACAGAGGGATGTCCCACAGAGGCATTGCATGTGTAAACATGCAGTTCTGTGTTGCTGTTGTAATTGATGCTCACAAGCCCAAGAGGAGGGGCAGGTTATACCCAGAAGCATTGGTACTGACAGGGAGCAGTGCAGAGATTTGCCACTCAAGGAGGAGTTTCAACAGGGACTGTACCTGAAAGACATCTTCCTCTTACTCTCTGTTGGGGGATCTGGAATCACCAGGGGCACTAGGAGGGAGCTGTTCATCTGCTTCCAAAAGTTTAGACTCTGTTTGCTCCTTACCTCTTGCACAATGTGTCCAAGCACAGAGATAAAAAACAGTGGCTTCCTCTCAACTGCTTCTGCCAGATTAGTGGATTATTGCTGCCCCTTTGGTGTTACACAGAGCTTCTGCCTGTGATGTTTTGTAGACACCCTGACTGCACCCACATCAGAAGCCATCACACACACGCATTCCACACAGTGGAACAGGCTAATTAAAAAATAGCCTCCTGCCCTTACATTGCATGAATAGTTGCTGAGACAACAGGGCCGTCTGTTGGGATTGTAATTGCAAATAATTGGGCAAAGTTTAAAAGACGAAACAACTTTTCATTGTTGGTTTCAGGAATCAAAGGCAGCGGCATGACATTACTGTTTGGCTGCCGGCAATCAGATACGGATCACATCTACAGGGAAGAAACTCAGGAGATGAAGAGAAAGGGAGTACTCAAAGAGGTCTACACTGCTTACTCCAGGCAGCCTGGCCAAGCAAAAGTAAGACTGGCTTCTCTGCCTTTTAGAAGGGAGACTATATTCCCGAGATAAGAATTGGGCACTGTTTAAAGCTCTCCTTCAGAACTGCCGAGTGCTTCACTGCAGTGCATTGTCCTCGACTGATGAAAGGCCTTCATTTTTTGCAGGGGACAGGAGTATAGCTATACATATCTAACCCCTAGTTATTACCCTGAGAAAGACTATAATAGCTAGGTCCATATTTAAAACTTCCAATAGCAACCTGCCTGTGAAGCTCAAAGGCGGAGAGATTGCTGAGGTAGCAGTAGTCATTGGCACCTAAGCCAGCCTTTTCAGCTGCTGGTATAAGAGGGCATGAAGGTGGAGCTGAAGTATCCCTATACCAATGGCTGCCTATAGACATGCTCATTAGTGTTCTAACTAGAACGCTCCAGCATTGCCTCACAATCACAAATGAGCTTTAGTTGAAGTGCCCCCATGGCTATCTTGAAACAAAGTGGGCTTAATACACATGACTATGAGCCTTTTCATTACAGTGGCTCTCCAGAGCTCTAATTAACACTCCCCACCCAACTCTGAGCACGTGTACAGGCAGCCCAGGTGTCTAAATGTTCCTTTGGAGCTGCTGACAATGGGGCCTAAATTAGAGCAGCTTTTGGGCTACTATTTCTGCAAGACACTGGCCCAGCCTCAAGACCAGAAGAATGTAAAGGTGGTTTAAGGCCATTTTCCCCTCTGCTCTTGTACACAGCATAGCTTGATGGGAAAGGATGTCAAAACTTTCACATGCAGGCCTTAGGTCTATGCCACATATTGAGAAACTCCTACCTCAGGTCATATTAAAGGGATTTTGCTTGACTTGTTTTTTAAGGTCTATGTTCAAGACATTCTTCAGAGCAAGCTGGAGACAGAAGTTCACCAACTCATCCATGAAGACAAAGGGCATCTGTATGTCTGTGGAGATGTGCGCATGGCCAGGGACGTTGCCCAGACCTTGAAGGAGATGTTTGCTAAGAGACTGAAGCTGACCGAGGATCAGGCTGAAGAGTACATCTCCCAGCTCAAGGTATGGCTGTGGGCCAGGGGCATGATTTCACCTACTTGCTATAGTCAGTGCTCAAGCTAAAGGGTCCTGCACAGCATAAGCCAGAACCCTGATTAAGCGACTGCTGTAGGGTAGGCAACAATCATGTAAAAAAAAATCTAAACAGCATGTGAGTGCAGATTAGTCGACCCCTTCTAAATGAGCTGCACACCTTATATGTGCTGTTCTCTCAGTGTATGTACTGCATATGCGTAATTCATATTACTCCAATACATAATGAACATGCCATGAATGCCCAAGATGCATATATTGAATATTACCCCACCCCTGTATTTCCACTAGTGGCCCCACTCTCTCCACCTTAATTCTGTGCATTCATGGCAGGGGCCAGATTTGCCTTGATGAAGCTGGATAACTAATGGCTTTTGCAGGATGTGTGAATTTCCATGTTTTTAGGCTCAGGTGGAACAACAGAGATTATATTATTTCCTCTCCTTGATTTTGCAGAGCCAGAAGCGATACCATGAAGACATATTTGGGGCTGTGTTTCCACGTGACCACAAACGAGCTTCAAAACTCACCAGCCAAAGAACAGATCAGCAGTTAACATTTTAATCAAAATTTGCACATGCATTGTTATTTTCAAACAGCAAGGGGCCAAGTCTTTCTGATGCATGTCAATGATGCGCATGTGTCTGAGGGTAGGCCTTGGCCCTTTCAGGTTTAGTTTTAGGTCAACGCAAAAGACTAAATGTATTTTATTTAATTAAATCCTTATTGCTATTTATTCTGTGATTTCTTTTTAATGAATATTTTGTTATAATCTGGATAGTCAAGAGGCAGATTTTTTTTTTTTAACCCTGTCTAGAATAGGGTGTGCTCTGGCTAGTTGAAAATACAGAAAAATATCTGCTGCTTCTGCTACTGAAGAAAATATAGATTTTTATATATATATATA
>NW_017729012.1:3431883-3436861 GCF_001723915.1 Gavialis gangeticus
TTGCACTTGCAATCATATACATACATATATATATATATATATATATATATATATATATGTATGTATATGATTGCAAGTGCAAGCAGTTTTGTGAAATAGATTTTTTTCTATACCTGTGTGTATTTATATGAGACTGTTTTACTGAGTATGCAGTTGCCCCCTAAGAACAAGTTGCTGCCTGTTTTGTCTTCTTGTGTGGATGGTCTTGATTTTAGCAGAGATTGCAAATTAAGTAATAATATAACTATTCCAGCATGGGAATGTCTTACATGCAGATGGAGAGGTTGCCACACTTGGATCTGCTACCGCTGTTTATAACGCCCACATCGGTGGGATTCCAAACTATGCATAAGCACTTTTGTACATTTGAATTTTGTACTCTTGACTTGAGTGATTTATAATAAATGGTGCCTTTGTACTGAGAAAAAGCCTGTTTGGGTTGACTGGATGCAAATGTCTTATGTGCTGTTGGCATGGGCCTGCAAAGGCTTGTGTGCGCTTGGGCCAACTGGGCTTCAGCAGGGACCCCTTGAAACAGGCCATATGAACCCTTCCCCTGCTAACAGTCGTCACACCTACCAGCCCAAGTGCAATATGTTCCCCTCCTCCCACTGTTACAGCATTTGCCATATTGCCAGCCCCAAACATTAAAAAATCATGAGTCAGGCCTCCAGATCATGAAATTGGCCTAACAATTATGAGCTGTTCTTTAGAGAGAGTAAATGTTGGTTTATTTTTATTTCCCACCTGGTATTAAAGTCCTGAGGGTTGTGTGCAGGTGATCTTTGCAAGCTGTCCCCCAAGCAGTAGGGCTATAAATCTACTCTGTGAAAACTGAAAGTCTCATGTTAGTACTGCTTGTCTCCAGGAGCTGGAGCTTTATGGAAAATACCCAGGATGCCAGAGAGTCAGCACTCCTGTGTTTTGCATACACAGCACAGCAGGATAGATTGAACTAGAAGGGCAGAAAGCACAGGGCAGCTGAAACAGCTTGAAGCATGACCGTGCAGAACAGAGCATGCCAGGCAAGTACTGGGTCCATTTGGTTACCTAACATCTGGTTGCCCCTAAGTATCATTTCAGAATGCTTCACCAGGTGGGAAACACATTGTCCACCCAGTCTTTTTAAAGACCTCTCCCCAGTATACATGTATTTTATTGACTCTTATCAGGCACAATTTTGGCAGGGGGCAAGTAGGGTGAGACCATTATTTCCTTGCCAAACCCATCTTCAATCAACTGCACTCTCCCTAGGAAGCCAAATTCTACTTTTGGTGACCCCTGGACTTCACCCAAGTCAGGTGGGGGTGAGGGGAAAAAAAAGCATTCAGTCCTATACCACTGAGCTCCAGGACCCTTTGCCCTCTGGAGGGAAATACTATGGGGAGTAGCCACAACCCAGCTCCCCTGCCTCTGTGTACTTGAGGAGGTGGACAGGAATTCCCTCAGCATCCTCTTGCCGTAAGGGTTTCTGTAGGTCCGGGCTAATCCCCTTTCACAATAACATATTTCATAATCCCTGATTTGCTTTCTATAACATATAGACTTCAGTGATTCTAAAGTAGAGAGCAATACTCCTCACTTATGATGGTATAATCCCTAGGCCAGTTCTGTGATGTAGTTTTTCGGGAGTTTCCTCCAGCCTGGATGCAGGATGTGGCACTGGAATAACACTCTACATCCTGAAGGCATGAGAGATCACGGAAGGCCCCCCCTTAGGAAAATGGGGAACAACTGCTCCCTCCTGTGCCACTGACAGGTCAGATTAAGAGTTGCAAATGTTTCTGTTCCAGTAAAGAAATTGCATGATTTTTCAGGGCTACATTCAGAGTAGTTTGGGCAATTTTTTATTGTGTAACTTTTTCATCTTGGTGCTACCATGCCAGGAACTTCCCAGAAACTGGAAGAGGGTTTAATTGCTTCTTATAAAGCTGTAAATGCAAAAGATAATGTGGATGCGAAGGTCGCTGGGTACTTATTATAGTCCAGGATAAAAGCCAACATTAAGGCAGCAGCAGGGTGGGTGCATTTTTTCTGAAGCATGAAACACGATCTAACAGCTAGCTGTATCATTGTACTTTGCACTTACTAGCGTGCTTCTTACAGCCCCAATTCAGGGAAGTGCTTAGGTCATGCATAAGTTTAAGCATGCGCATGTTCCCATTAAGATCAAGAGCTGTGTTCACTAGCTACATGTTAACAAAGATGTTTTAAGTACCTTATTGATCCAGGCCTTTTTTCAAATTTGAGGCCAGAGTTTCCAAAAAATGGTGCATGGTTTGGGGTGCTCAGACTGAGTTCCCTTGATGGAGCCCAGTATTTAGAATAATACCCTAGACATTAGGCCCTGAGAACTGAGACACTCACAAACCACTACTCACTTTTGAAAATTTTGCCCAGTATTTGTCCGCTCACACTTCCACGTGTGTTGCCCTTTGTACCAACCCTCTTGCAGTTATTCTTCTTGGAATATTCTTCTTCCTCTGCTTGGAACTGTACAGGAAGGAACAACTAGTTACAGCACTGCACCCTTCCCTAAGGACCAACTCCAATACAGGCTTCCTGTGTGGCCTTGGCAAGTCACTTAATTTCACCTGTGCCTCATTTCCTCACTTCTGAAATGGGGATGAGTTTCCCTTATGTCACAGCAGGGGGATTCACAACTTTAAATTAGGTAACCTGTGAACCAGTCACAGTCTAACTGCATCAGTACAACCCCTTGCAGCTGCAAAACACATGGAGAAGTAGGAGAAACTAGCACAAAGTGCCATGCTGACACAGCTACGTTTCCCCCCTGGACTCCCACCAGCTTGCTTCAAGATACCTGGGGCATGTCTACACTATTTTGCTGTATCCACAATGTGGTTATAGTCATTATTTCCTTGTGCTCTCCATCTCTGTCTACCTGTCAGCTCCTATCTGAGCCTCAGACTGTCAGCTCTTTACAGTAGGGCCCACTTTTTCCTGTCTTTGTCCCTGGTACGATGGGGCTTCTTGGTGCTAGGATAATCTGAATAAGTATCAGTAGGAACCAGGACAGATAAGAAGGGGGATGGGGTGGGAAAGCTGTAACATTAAGTCTACTCGGCCCTCAACACTGTAAGAACTGGACTTATGAATAGGATTTGTCAGAAAATGGTAGTAAAACCTCATTAATATTTCTTAGTTTTTTCATCAGAAGCTTTGCGGGGGCCAGGCTGCTAGCTGTTTACAAACAGTTTGATGTATGCTTGTAGCCCAATACCCCGAAAGTGCCACATATGCTTGTGTGGGGAGGAGATCATTTTATTATTCTGCTGTGAAGGCTGGGGTGCTGGAACCGTGCTGAAGTGCTGCCCTCTGCTGACAGCTGGAAATGGGCACCTGGCCCTTTAGGTGAAAGCAGTCGCACATGGCTGAGATGCCAAGTACATCACTGCCTTGCATGCCCCTGGCTGTAGGAATCTGGGTGCCTTAACCACAGAAACCTGAAGCTAGATAGACCTGTGACCCTTTGGGTGTTATAAGCAGGCTAGTGCCCTTTCAGAAGAGCATGGACAGGCCCAGTTGTTATTCCTTAGGCCAGTGCTAATGAGGGATAACTGGCCTCTGCAAAACTCAGTGGCTAAATTGCTGCTCTAATGCAGGACAGTGGAAGGGAAGGAGCTATGTGCAGTTTGGTCTAGATACTAGGGAACAGGGGCACAGACTGAGCCTTTTCTCAAGCAGGAGATCATGGCAAGCTGAGCTGGATGAAATAGTTTCCTTGTTTGTTAAGATCAGAGGCAGAAAGCTGTGTGGCTTGAGAGGAATTGTTTCTGTGTTCTGACAACATGGCACAGCGCTATGGTGTTCAAATGGTGTAGAGATTGCTTTGTACCTGGTAACTGTGGAGAATGCAATGTCTGAATGAACCTGGATTTTATCTGTAGCTGGAAAGGTGTGGGTCAGGCTCTATGGGAAGGCTGATGCTGATCGCGGCTATGCTAGGCAACCGGTAAGCACAACTAATAATAGAGCATAAGGCCAGAAAGGACCATCAGCTCCCCTCAACTACCACTTTGCATCAAGAGTAGCTTGATTTCAGTAGTTATACTCTGTGTCATTGAAAAAGTGGTGGAGTTGCAGGTAGGAAACAAGAGGTGCAACTAGAATGACCCTGTTATTCAGGGAATTGATGTATAGATCACAGATCTTTCTGGCTTCTCAAACACGAAGGTAAGAGAATACCAAAGCTCAGTGCTGATCTGCTAATAGTGCTTTCGCATTTCTGTGGGGAGTGACAGAGGGCACATCTACACGTTCATTAAACGCACCTTTGCTACTGCATTTATTTTAGTACCTACAGGTTCCTATACATGAGCAGAGAGGCTATTCCAACATGCTGTAGTCCCAGCACATCACAGCAGACTCAATTATTCAATTGCCATGCTCCAGCAGCCTCCTGCATCTTGTGTATCAGCATCCCCGCACGTCATAATGGCAGTATGGGCATTTTATCTAACGCTCGTCAAATGAGTGTTAAATAAAGCATTCCCACTGCTATTACAAAGTGCTAGGATGCTGATACAGAAGATGCTCTGGGTGCTTTAATTAGAGTGGCTCTTGAAGCCGCTCTAATTAAAGAGCGCATCCCCCCTACCCCAGCACATGCATAAACACCCTCTAATATGAAGTACTAGATGAAGGCGCAGTACCTGCACTAATGCATAATAGCAAAGGTGAACATTTTTTTTTTTTTTTGTGATGCTTAATACACAGTAGACTAATTCTATTGTGCATTAGCATGGTATTTGCCATGACATGCTAAGACACAGAACAGTCTACCTACCGTATATTAAGGCGTCTCATGTAGATGTGCCTGGAGTGTTTCTAAATATGCATCCAGCAGGAAAAGAACGCTCATTGGTAAGGGGGAAAGGAAGCTTTTTATTAACTGCTTCAAAGGAAACCAACATGCTCCCTGATTTTTTTTTTTTTTTTTTTTTTTTTTTTTTTT
>NW_017729012.1:3437036-3438320 GCF_001723915.1 Gavialis gangeticus
TTTTTTTTTTTTTTTTTTTTTTTTTTTTTTTTTAATATTAACAAGTTTAATGAAAAAGTTATTATTTGCAAACAAAGTCAAGGAAAATAGAGTATAGTAAAAAGCTTAAAATTACCAATCCTTTCTGAACAGAAGGAAAGTTCCCATAACCAAATAGGGCAAAATACAAGTTGATATTAAAAAATGCGAAGAAAATCAGTTGGTTGGTAACATTCGCCAAAGCCTTTTGTACTAGACAGATCTACTTGATTACATTTTTGTAACATATGACCTGGTAAATTCTCTAGCCTATGACACTGTAGAAGGCAAACAGCTGACTTTGCTCATTGTAGGAGGCAAGGAGAAGCTCACAGTTTACTGTTTACTGCACTGTAAACTTCACGCTTGGGCCCAAGCCTGTAATTTCCAGCTTGTCAATCTGCTGCAAGTTTTGAACACGATGCCTGTACTCAAACTGGTCTTGCTCATTCACAGCCACCTTGAAGCAATGATCTTGACATAAAATCCGAATCTGTAAAGAAGGGAGGGTGCGGTGAAGAAATGTTACAAAGCAGCGTTTGTAGTAGATTCTACAAGCATTTGTAGTAAGCTCTAAAAGATGCAAACAAGGAGGAACTAAAGCTAAATCCTGTTTCATCTTCATAGGCCTGAGGAGCAACTGCACAGCTGCAATTCTTGGCATTTGTAAGGAGCTTCTATTTCTATCCCCTTCTCACCCAGGGAGGATTTAAATCCTTGTTTCCCCACTTCCCAGCAGAGCGCTTCAACTACCAGGTCACTAGCTAGGCGCTGCAGCTAGCCTGCTGGGCAGTGAGGAGAGAGGTAGAAGCCCCGTGCCTCAGTGAGATGGAGGAAATCTTGCACTCTGGCTCTCAGTATCTAATATTCATTGGATCAACAGCACTGAGTTGGTTTCTGTCCCACTAGGAACAGGGGCCAGGGCTGGCTAAAAAGAGATGGGGTCCAGGGCCTTGGACTCACCCGTTACTCTCTCAGAGGTAAGGGGCAATGTGACCTGGGAGACTGTGCACTGGTCTGGGGTCACAGGCTCAAGAGCCTTAGTTCTTGCTCCCTTTTGGGTTGTGTAGGTATAAGGGTGTGCATCTACACATGCATTAATGCACTTTTCCTAATGTGCATTAAACTTAGTACCTCCAATGTGAGGTACTAAATGAATGCATATTAGGCTCCCCTAATGTGCAGCACTGAAAGCACACATTTTTAAAAAGTTATGCTTAATGCACAGTAGCCTATTTTAATGTGCATTAGCGTCACTGCATGGTT
>NW_017729012.1:3443320-3450086 GCF_001723915.1 Gavialis gangeticus
ACTTAGTACCTCCAATGTGAGGTACTAAATGAATGCATATTAGGCTCCCCTAATGTGCAGCACTGAAAGCACACATTTTTAAAAAGTTATGCTTAATGCACAGTAGCCTATTTTAATGTGCATTAGCGTCACTGCATGGTTTTTTATGTGATGTTGTAATGCATAGTTAAATAGGCTACTGCATACTTGAGCATGCGTGTAGACAGGCCCAGGGAAGCCCCATTGCTATCTTGGTTTTCTCCCCCTCTCTAAGCTGGGGGAGCAACGCTGACTAGCTTGTCATGGGGTTGAGGTGAGCACTAGCTAGCAGTATGTGACGGATGGCTCTGGAGCTGTTGCTCACTGAGTGGGGGCTGGGATGGAGTGGGCATAAGTTACAGTGCACCTTTAATAGGCCAGAGGTTGCAAGTTCAAGGCCATAACAGAAGCACTCATGGGTCCTGTCAGATGCTAATGAATCTGTGAATTTGGCTAAATACCTTTGCACAAGGACATGAAAAAGTGCTAACATAAAGGACTGACAGGCCAACAGGTCATCATTGTTCTCCGAGGGTGTAACGGGTGGCATGTTTTAAAAGGGATCTGCTTACAGTGAAGTCCTGTCCCTGTGCGAGTGGCATTGTGCCCGGCATATCACGCTCCTCCGTCCCCCAGGTCTGATTCAGAAACGAGTTTCGGACAATGACGTTCTCATCAAACCTTGGGTTCAGATGGAATGCAATGTCATCGCCGGACTTCAGGTTAATGTTGAACCTAAGCACACAAATCCCAGTGAGATGAACTGCATGCATCAGACCGCAACTACACCAAAATGTCCACCGTTCAGACTGAGGTATTGTAATGTTCTAGAAAAGTACAGAATTAGGCTAATCTTGTAGCTACCACTTGCTGCTGGCTTGGTTAGCCACCTCTTGGCGGTTATACTACTGTGCTGCGCTGAGCTGCTGAAGCTCCCTTTTGTTTTATAGGTGGGAGCCATAGGCTTCCAACTAGGTTGTGATTACCTGTGTGCGACTACAAATCAGTCAGATATCTGCTAGCTGCCTTTTATGCCTGCAGTTCATTTCTGGTGCAAAATACAATAAGCACTTGTCCGAAACCTGTCCAAAGACTCAGTCCTTCAAAGCTGCCTGAGCTTAAAAGCGATCACCTCTTGTTCTGTGTTTATGCATAATGGAGCTTAGCTTTCGTTCCATAAAGTGGGTACAATTTTGCCTATACGTGCACAGCGCTTCTCTATATGACACAGCAGTGGTGTGGTGCCCTTTGCAACCCACAGCTCTCTGGTTCCAGTGTAGCATCCCAAGAATGAATTCACCTGCTGCAATGTCACTTCCTTCACTGAGTTCCCCAAAGAAGCTTTGCCTTATTTGCCTTATTTTCTTCCTGTCTGCAGCATGTAACTGTCTGCAGTTGTATATGTTGAATGCCTAGATGATTACAGCAGCACTCAGCAAAATGCTTGGGCAAATACCCTGGTTCCAGGCTGAAAGACCCCAACCATCACACTGAGTCGCGCTGAAATGAGCGGAATATCCTGGGTAATACTTGTGGAGTCAGGGTCAAAACACTGCAGACTGCAAGCAAAAGGCACAAACCTGCTCCTAATGATACAATATGGCTTGCAGTGAACGCGGAGACACCTGCATTGATTCTCAGTGAGTTTAACAGAAAGATTTCCAGTGCGGCCCACCGATGGTGGTTCAGGTCCCCAGATCATCAGCCAATTAGGCTGTGTTTTTGGGTGCTGCGGACAGGAAGAAAAGTTGCACCAGCCTCTGAGGAACACCAGAAGAAACAGATTCAAATGGAATCTGTGCAGCCGAGTCAACTGGAGATATGCGCTTGTCAGAGGACCTGCAGGCTGGAGCATCAGGGCAGAGAGCTTTGAAAACAGACCTATGACTTCATGCTGGTGGAGAGAAAACCTTTGGCTGACAATCTGTCACTTCTGCAGAGCCTCACAAAATCGAAATCTAGCTGCAGTGCAGCCTTCAAGCCCCCTCCTGCCCCTGCCGCTTTACCTGTCGCTGTTAGAAGGAACTTTCCCACTGATCGTAATGGACTTGGGGGGAAGGAGTCCTCCAGTAATGGGCTTGCACACAGGCTGCTGGTAGGGAGAGGAAAGAAGAAAGCTGGTTTTACACAGTGCTGAGAGCACATTCGCCTCTTGCTTTTCCCAGTGGGGAGCCCAGCTTAGCTAAAAGATTGCAGATGAACTCTGGCAGACCCCGGAAAGCACCCTGATGTTTTTGATCTGTTATTTAACGCTCTTGAGCCTCTCGCCTGTAGAGACCACACAGAGCCTTGCAATGGCAGTGATCGCTGCCCTGCACTCTAGAGTAAGCACTACTGAATATATCAATATTGCAGTGTCAGTGATGTTAATGCTCAGATCCTGATGGGAAAGAGCCTTGTTCCACGCCGCTGAGTGGTACTGTGCACACTGCTGATACTCCTGTGCAGAAACGCAGCCCCCTAAACTCTTTCTTTCTAAAAGGAGCCTCAAACCTTGCAGGCAGGCTTGCCAGTGAACTACAGAACAAGTCCCACAGGAAAATCACTGGCTTCTAAAATAACTGCTCAACAGCCAGACAGCATGGTGGGCAGTATTCTTGGCCAATGTCTTGACAAAGAGAAGCCACTCCTCGTGATTCCCTATCTCCGGGCTGTCTAGAGCTCATGTCTTGATCTGGAATTCTTGTTCTGGCCTTTCAGAGCTTAAAATATTCTCACCGCAAGAACATTCACAGCAAAACTAAGATGCAAAGACTTACGTCATCCTGTGAGTGCCAACCAAAGGCAGCGCTACACTACAGGTAAAGGGAAAGGAAAAAGATGGGTTATGTAAACATTCAAGTGCCTCCCAGCTGCCAAATGACAACAAAAGTGGTCTCACAAATATCATAAGCCAGCGTTTCCATTATGAAGTTTTTAGCCATATGTATTTGTCAAAAACTCTGCTATGCATATATTGATTTAGACTGGGAAGGGAGGAAGTTCCAGTAATACAGTGCTACTCTAGATTCTCTTTGAAAAAACAGCTGAAAAGCTCTGTATCTGTCCAAAATAATCACAGGACAAGTCCTGTTCTGAGCTATGTACCAGCAGTCTCTTTGGAAACTTTACTCTCAGGCTGCAGAAACTGCACGGTTGGATAACGCAGTCTTTCCAGGTGTTGACTATTCTTAGAGGTCTGCATTTTTCAAGGCTAATTCAACTACTGCTGAAGCAGAAGGTGCTGGCAAACTTCTAGGGGTGTGTCCAGAAGTTATTCTGAGAGGGTTAAAATCTGGATCAATGCTTCAAGCAACTAGAACTAACAGAGTTTACACTAAAACTGCAACTTGGCTCAGTTGTATACAGACAACTACAGTGGGGGAATTCCTTCACCAAGCGCAAATGGATTCACAACTTACACTCATGTAGGACTCCGGAGTGGGAGACGCTCCACCAAGCTGAAAAACAAAGAACAAAACTTGGCCCATGGTATCAAAAGGGTGTGGGAGGAGGAAAACTTCCCCCAATAAAATCAAATGAATTTGGCATCACTTTTACTCGCTCCCAGTCCAGGGTCTTGCTGCAAAAGTAGAGGAGCACTGTACTGAAAAGCAAAAGATAATCTTGGTCATTAAAAAAGTACTCACTAGGAGGCAGCAGCAACACAGGAAAAGTGAATCTCTGCACTTCTGCCATGGAAAATCATGCAGGGTGCTCAGACACTGACTTTTTTCTAGTTAAGGGTGTGCCAATACTGATGGTCAATTTTTAACGAGCCGTATCAGCTGATACCAATCTGATGGAAGATATGTCGCCCAGCAGCATGGAGAACAGCGTCCAGCTGGTAAGTCTGTTGAGGGGGGGGGAAGGGGTGGGGGGGCAGATTGAGGCTTCTGTGGTGAGGTAGGGAGTGGGGTTTGGGGCTGGGGCAGGACGTGGGACTGAGCTTTGAGCAGCTGGTCCAGGGGGCATGGGGCAGTGCCCCCCCCGTGCCCCTTTCACCATAACAGACTTACCAGCCGGATGCTGCTCTCCACGCTGCTGGGCTGGACTGCACTCCTGGCCGCCTGTGTGCTGTGCACATGCACGCAGCATTTATTGGCAAAATTATTGGCCACATCAGCCTCAAAAAGCCGATTGCCAATAATTTCAGTTTTCTTTGTATCTGTGCCAATACGATGCATCAGGGCACGGGCACCTCTATTTTCTAGGTTCCCTTTTGGCAGCCTACTGTTATTGTGCATGGTGTGCCCGGACAGCCTTTCTGCTACAAGTCACCTGGAATCCTAGGACAATGGAGCGAGTCCTGCTCTACATCCTTCTGCAAGGGGTAGAAATAGACATGACTTGTCAGCTTTGTTCTAGCTTCTGGATCTCGTAACAGGCTTTAGTGCTCTTGTATTAACTCTTCACCCGCCCTCTTGCTCCTACTCCAGAGCTCTCACCAGACCTGTGGGACCTCAGGAGGTTTCTGCTCTGTCTCCCTCGGGGCTCCGAGTCCAGCTCCTCCGCTGCACCTGGATCCACTGAGCTTCCGGCTTCCTCCGTCTCTCTCTTTTTCTTTCCCTTTTGAACTGCTACTCTTGACCCCTTTCAGCTGTGGACCCCTTTTCTTATAGGCATGTGAGCTGCTTCTTGAAAAAGGGGCAGGGCGTGCCTCAATTCCTTTCTGAGGTTGCTCCAGTGGCAATGCAGGCTGCTCTAGCCCCTGCTTTAGCAAAGTAAACTTTTCTTTAACCCCTTCTTGCCTTCATCCCTCTCACACAAGTGGCTGGGGAATCGTGGTTGTTTGGGCCCTGGGAGTCCCAGCAAGCCCAAAAGAAAGAGGGCTGAGTCACAACACCCCTGGAGAGGGGGGTGCACGGTCTCCTGGAGGAGAGCAGTATATTTCTGTGCGGAGGCACAGAGAAAGTCCAGGAGCATGATGAACCTGGGTCCTGGCCCAGTGATGAGCCTCAGGTGGTCGGAGTGGAAGCTGGCAAGAGTAACTGGTGGAAAAGAGTTGTCTACCCACTGGTGCTGGGATTGGGACGTGGGATAAGCCTTTTTTTGCAGGGAGTGGCTGTGGAGCCCGCGGCGGCGGAGACTCTGGGGAGCCGACAGGCTGCCGATGGTGGGGCCAGCTGGAGGGTACCAACAGGGAAGCCTCACTGATTTGTTAAGTCTGAGGACAGTGAATATGTAACTGATGATGCATAAATAAGAATTGATTGATTGATGGAAAAAATCCATCAATCAAGGAAGTACAAGGACTAAGCGATTGATGCTGGAGTCTTGGAGTGAGTAGCCATAAATAAGGTGCCCTTTGATCAAAGGCATGCATATAAAATTAATGGGGTGTAAATAAGGATTAACTGAGCCCTGAGGAACTCGTGAACTGGAAAGGTTTTTTTTTAAAATTCTTGGCTTCCCCTCTATTTGTTTTGCATCAAGATGTAGCAGGAGAGCACAAAGGAAGCAGGTAACAGCTCTCAGGAAGAGCTGCAGGACACATTGCACCTGCTGACACAAGACATCAACAGTATCCTCGTCCCCATGCTTCACCTGTGGCAAGTTATGGTACTGGTAGTTGGTGTGAGGGTTGTTCATGAAGTATTTAAGGCTAGATTAGACAAGCCCTTGTCTAGGATGGTTCAGACCGGGATGACCTGCTTTGAGCAGAGGGTTGGACTAGATGCAACTGCCAGAGGTCCCTTCCAGCCCTACTTTGCTATATTCCATTTTTTCATTTTCTTAGAATGGTAAAGTGGAAAAAAGAAATGAAATTAAACATTTGGTCAGCTGGTAGAGGAATCCAATAATTTTACATGAAATGAGGATGGGAGGAAGAAAATTAGTCCAAGAAGCTGAATTAACAGGCTTATTAGCTAACACGGGGTGTCAGCTGGGGTACTTGAAAAGGCCCGAGAGGGTATGTGCAGGGGGCAGGGATGGAGTGCCACCATGCAACGTCCCAAGCTGCCACGCAGATGCCGCCCACCCAGCCGGACGCAGGGGAAGCTTGCACGCGGTACCTGCCGCTGCTCTGCGTTCAGCTGCGTGCCACCCCCCAGCCCACTCTGCATCCAGCCACTGGGGGTACACTGATCCAGAAAGGTTGAAAACCCCTGGGCTAACAAATAACCCTGTGGAAGTGGCAAGGTCTAATACCAGAGAAGTGGTCTGGGTCCTAGTCCTGGCTCTTCCATGAATCTGTTGTGTGACCCTAAGCAAATCATCTGAGAGCAGATCATCTCTGACCCTTACTCAAACTAAGTGCCTTGTTCCATGAGCTGCCTTGCTGCAATAGGCATACTCAGGGACTGGGACAGTACCACCCGCTGTGATTTAGGGTATGGTCCTTATTGCAGCTCCAGGCTAGGAAAGCCCCCAGTTCAATAAGTACCCTTAACATGTGGTTTATGGGCTTTCTTATGTTGATGCCTCTGGTTCTTCAATATCTCCATCTTCATGCCACTCCCTCTTGCAGAAAGAGCCATTGAATCTGTAACACCCAGAAATGGTCAAAAGTCAGGTTTAAGTCTGGTCTGAAAGACAGCATGTCCTGCAACACAGGCACTCTTAACCTGCTGCACAGGAACCTGGCCCAGGACTGATGTGCAAGGAATTGGGATCAACGCTAACTTCTGTTTATATTGAGCAGTGAGCCACTGACTTCAATGAAATCAAAACCCAAGCTAGTCTAGGTACTGGCTCCTTTCTCCTCCTCTCTCTTTCTATCTATTAAAGAGGCCATCCTTAATGGACTGGCCAATGTCAACATCCT
>NW_017729012.1:3450097-3453431 GCF_001723915.1 Gavialis gangeticus
GTGGGGGCGGGGAGCCGCGGGTGAGGCGCGGCCCCCCCTGCAGCAGCGCCGGGGCGCACGGACCCACTCGGGGACCGCGTCTGCGCCGCGCGGGGAAGGGGCGACGGGAGCTCAGCCTGGGGGCTTCACCCCCCCCAGCGCGGAGCAGCTGCACTGCAGTCTCCGCCTCAGGTGCGGGGCGGGGGGGGGACAATATACCGGCCGCACCCCACCGCACCGCCCTGCCCGCGTGCAAGCGGGAGCCCTGGAGAGAGCCCAGCCCCCTACACACAACAGAGCACCTATGTCACGCGTGTGCGTGTGGAGAGGGTTGCGTGTGTGAGGTGCGTGTGTGCAGAGGGAGTGCACGCGTGTGCGTGGGGAGGGGGGTGCACGCGTGTGTGTGGTGTGGGGGTGCGTGCGCGCGCGTGTGGTTAGTGACTCGGACGCTTTGCGGGAGACGTGAGCTGCCGTGACGGGCAGGGCAGCGAGCGTACCTCGTTGAGCGACTTTTGCTTGTGTTACTCGGGGCGGGAACCCGACTTCATCACGACCCGATCCCGGCGCTGGTTTTGTGGCTGTATCTGTGTACAGGCTTCCCTCGCCAGCCACGGTTTTGAGTATCCACACGTAATATTCTGTGTGCTGTTTTGGGTCCCACAGCGTGCAGTTTTGAGTAACCACAGTTTTCTGTGGCCACGTACACTGGCCATTTTTCCCGTCAGCTTTTTGTCGTGCCAAGTGTGGTTTTGCGAGCCACGGACACTTCCAGGAACCTAACCCCAGCGGTTGGTGAGGGAAACCTGTATCCTTAGTGCTACGCGTGGCTGCTGTGTCATGGGAGATGACTTGCTGCTGAAGGTTAGTCTGCTTCCTCTGCAAACAAAGCCAAAATCCAGAAAAGCAGAACATGCCCAAGTGCGGGGGGCTGGACCCGACGATCTGTAAGGTCCCTTCCAGCCCCCAACGTCTCTGAAACTCTGTTCTCTTCTGCTCAGCAGGTACTCACTCCCAGGCTGAGATTTCCGAGGCAGGAGCACAGCCCGTAGTTGTTGCTCGGAAACAATCGGTATTGATTGTGGGGAAATTGGTTTGGACATTGGCGACATGTAGCGGGGTGCACGCGGGTGCACGTGCACCCCCTGAGAATGGCCGTGCACCCCTTGGAAGTGCCAGCCATGAAGTGAAAAGTGCTGGCAGAAGTGTACTTCCAGTTTCGCCGCTGGCTCAGTGATCAGCCGCTGAGCCCACCCTCCCGTCAGCTATCTGGTGCTCCCCCAGACTCGGGAGGCATCGGTCGCTCATGGGTTTGGAAGTACAGTCACTCTGGGTTGGGCGTGTAAGGACTGGCATGAGCCCACTTTGGAGTGAGGATACATGCAAAAGTCACTCAACTAGGTATGTTCGCAGTTAAGTCTGTCATTGCCTTGGCAGGGCGCTGGCAGTGCCCAAGTCCCCCCTCCAGCACCTTGCAGGACATTTCTGGAGTTTCCAGTGTGGTATCTTGTAGTTCTGGATGAGACCATTTTGGAGAACCCTTGGGTAAATGGTTGCGTATGAATGCAGTGGGCTGAACTCTTTCCAGCCCTGTGATACAAGGGTCGTTGGACCCACAGTCCCCCAAAGGATAGGCAAGTTATCCTGCAGCTGACTAGGAAAGAAGCCCAGAGCATCTTGATGCAAGACCTGCACCGCCTTGTAGGTGCGTGGAGGGGGCGATGAGCTACCTGTCTAGTGAAGGGGTGAGAGCTGGAATCCCAAGAGCTGAAATTTGGAAGCTGTCTTCACACTACTCAAATGCTCCTACTCTGACTTTCTCCAGGGTCCTGGGAGAACAATCGTGTGCGGACACCCTGGGAACAGGACTCCAGGAGCAGCTGGATTGCCTTAAGGCTGGGAGGTTAGTGCAGAACTCAAAAACACCAGTAGTGTGTAACCAGCGAATTGAACCAGCGAGAGCCCCGCTGGTGAAACGGATCAGGCACGGCTCCAAGAGTTCGCAGTGGGTCTGCAGTGGTGAAACTAACCAAGGTCAAAAAATATCACTGTAAAACCAGCGGGACTTCTGTGTGTCGACAAAGCCTCGGGTGTTCTGCGTCCAGACTGCATTTCTTGTCCTGGAGGTGCAGGGAAATTTGATTCGGGGAGAGTCCTGCCTAAGTGCTTAGCTTTTCCAGTGTAACAGGGTTTGATGACCTTAAAGCAGGGGTAGGCAGTTTTTTGGGCTGGACAGCCACTTAAGGAGTTTCGGTGAGCTGATGTGGGCTGGGCCAGGCCAGTATGCCCCTGCCCCTCGCCCACAATAGCTTGCCAAAACTCCCTAAGTGGCTCTGCTACCCTGCGCTGTCACTGCCTGGCAATCCTGCCACCCACACCTGGGCTGGGAGGGGTTGAGGGTGCTGCTGCAGGCTGGGTAAAATCCATTGGTGGGCTGGATGCAGCCCACGGGCCGTGTTTTGCCCATCCCTACCTTAAGGATAATATATTACTGATGCTGCACTGGCGTAAGTTGTGATTAAATCAACTTCTTTGCTCTTTCCCTGGTGAGTAGCTTTTAGCATTTTGGCAGCATTTCCGTAGTCATGCGGTCTCATCATTTACAGGAACAAGAGACAGTTCTAGTGAATAATGTGGTGGAGCTGCAGAGGTCCAAGCTGTCTGGATCTCAGCCACATCATTCTTCAGGGATGATTTGTTCTGATTGTGCAATAGCTAGGCTGGAAAGGGAGATTTCCAGCAAATCTAGCATCTCCTCTGCTGAAGTAGATGAGATTGTGGGATCGCATATCATTTATTGTCATTAATTAGCTTATCTACAACAGCTAATGACTCCAAGATCCCTTTCTGCCTCCGTGCTCTCAAGAAGGGAGTTTCCCATCTTGTAAGTGTGCTGCTGGTTACTACTGCCCAAGTGCAGCACCCTGTACTTGTCAGTATTGAAACACATACTGTTTTTGTTAGCCCACCCCTGTAACCTATCCAGGTCTTGCTGCAGTCTTTCCCTCCCTACTAGCATGCTCACCTCACCCCACATTTTGGTATCATCAGCAAATTTAAACAGGTTGCTTTTCACCCCGTTGTCCAAATCGCTGATAAAGAGATTGAACAGCGCGGGCCCAGGGACCGAGCCCTGGGGGACTCCGCTGCCCACTTCCCCCCAGGTCGAATATGACCCGTCCACCACCCCCCTCTGGGTACGACCCTTCAGCCAATCTGCAGTCCATCTGACCGTGTAGGCATCAATGCCACAGTTGCCTAGTTTTTTAATGAGGATGGGGTGGGAGACAGTGTCAAAGGCCTTGCTGAAGTCCAGAAAGACTACATCCACGGCGACACCTGCATCCAATGCTTTTGT
>NW_017729012.1:3458431-3465372 GCF_001723915.1 Gavialis gangeticus
ACGACCTCTCATCTTGGGCACTGAGTTCCCCTGCTCTCGAATCACACTAATCTCCTCAACTCATTGAAGCTGGCCCTCTTGAAGTCTAGGGCTACCGCCTTGCTGCAGGCCCTTGACACCCTGCGCTGGATGGTGAATTCCAGCAAGCGATGGTCGCTATCACCCAGGTGGTCAAGGACCTGGAGGCCCCTTACCAGGTCAGCGCCTGTAGCCAGGACCAGGTCCAACAGGGCATTTCCTCTGGTGGGACTGTGCGCCTCCTGAATTGAGTGGAGGTCCTGTATCTCGGCCAGGAACCTCCTGGAATGGTCCGACCTGGCTGACTGTTTCTCCCAGCAGATGTCCGGGTAATTTAAATCACCCATGACAGCTACATCCCTTGCCTTAAGTGCCTCTGCAAGCTGGCCCGAAAATTCCCGGTCCAGCTCCTCCCCTTGGCTGGGGGGGCTGTAGTAGACCCCCACTGTTAAATCCCTCTCCCCATAGCCCCCTTGTATCTTGACCCAGAGCACTTCAGCTTGCCCCTCCTCTGACCCCATTCTGCTGGCAGAGGATGTGTATTGCTCCTTGACATAGAGTGCCACACCCCCACCTTTCCTTCCTTCTCTATCCGGCCTGTAGCCTATAGCCCCTAATGCTAACTGCCCAGTTGTGGGACGAATCCCACCACGTTTCTGTAACTGCACTGTTTTCTAAAGGTTGTTGTCCACACCTCCCTTTGCGCTGTATAAATGACCCAACCCTCCTACAGCTTTTCCTTGAGAATAGAAGAGGACTTTTTAACCTGCAATTTTTTTTATTTTTATTTATTTATTTATTTTAAGTACAAAAACCTGAATCACTTGGTCCCTTGTATTTGCTATGGGAAGTAAATCCAGTAACTCCTCATGCCATCGCTGAATTAGTTAGGCTCAGATGCTTCAGAAGGGGCTGGCATAGCTGTTAACTGACTGACACTAGCTGAGAATTTGGATCTCAAGCCATCTTTAAATGATAAACCTCGGGGTAGCAGTGTATCTGGAAGCAGTGCAGCCTTCTTTGCATATCACTTCGAGGGCTAAGTAGCACTGCTAAGGGCATCTACATGTCACCCTACAGCTACATCGCCATACGGTGTGCTGTGGCGATGTAGTGATCAAGCGTGTCTATACTTCAAGGAAGTACTAAAGCATAGCACCATGTAGACGTGCCCCAAGTGATAGTATTTGTTAACCCACCTCTGCTTGGATGCCTGCCCATGGCACCATACAGCCACAGCCATGCTGCTTTTGGTTCAGAAGGCAGCAGTTTGATATGCTGGAGAGTGCCACTGCCAGGCACAGCGAGCTTACTGTGCAGGCCTGACCACAATTACTATACTTCCTTGTGACTCTGGATTGTGCTCCAGGAAAATCCCTATTTTAAAATCAGTTTGGCCTTCTCATTCAGAGAAAATGCAGGCAGGAAGCAGATGGTTAGCAGAACAGACAGCATGATCCCCTAAGCAGCCATGTGAATCTGCTGGCACACGCTTACCTGCCTCTTCCCTGTACTTTTTGTCTCTATACACTGTATTTAATGGTTGGCACATTTGCTGTTGATTTGGGTGTGTAAACAGGGGACAGGTGCTTCAGGCTCTTTGGGCCTGTTTTCCTCCTCAGTGGGCACGTCTACAAGTTTATTAATGCACAGTAGTTACTGCACATTTAGTTTAGTACTTACTTAATGAAGTACTAAATAAACGTGCAATAACTACAGTTACTGCATAGTAGCACTGGGACGTGTTTTTTTAGTGACACTTACTGTGCAGTAGCTTAATACTACTATCACAGTTTTTGCCCGGCCCACTACTGCGAAGTGTTATTTGGCTACCGAGCATTAAGCATATCATGTAGATGCACCCAGTGTTGTCTGCTTTGGTTGTAAATACTCCAGGATCAACACCATCTCCTATAAATTTGTTCAGTACCTGTCACAAACATGTTCTGGATCTAGGTATTACTGTAATACAAATAAGGTATATGATGTTCCATGCACTGAGATGCTTGGGATAGGGTTGCCAACCCTCCAGGATTGCCCTGGAGTCTCCAGGAATTAGATATAAATCTCCAGGAGACTGCTGAATTGACCAGAAGATGAATGGTAGGGCGTTCATTAAAATAAACATTAAACGATGAATCTGATTTATATAGTAGTCCAGTGGGTTTTTAAAATTTAATAGTAATGTGCATTTGCCTTCTTGACATAATGATTCATTATTGTTATTGTGTTGTGTTATGAAGCTCCCTGGAATAGAGCCAGAGTTTGCAACCCTAGCTTGGGATACAATGGAAGTATTCAGTCTACATGGAAATCTGCTTGTATCCTAGAGCTGGATTGTGTGTGTGTGTGTGTGTGTGTGTGTGTGTGTGTGTGTGTACATGCACACACGTTAAACATACAAAAACCACAATTCCATGACACTTTGTCTTGTCCAGAGCAGAGATTTATTCACCCAAAAGAATTCTAAATATCTAGAATTTTGTTAGCAGAGTGCACTTTTTTGCCAGTTGCATAAACTAATACAGACCCCTTTGTTAATACTAACCATTTTCATTAATTTAATAGCAATTCTGGAAGACAGGTTGATAGAAAATATAAAAAAAATTTGTTTTTACTGTACAAAGTTTACATCACATTTGAAAAGAAAACGTGTTTTCACCATATTACAGACTCCATTTACATACACTACTGAAGTCGTAGTTATTGTAGCGGTATTGTACAGCCAGCTTCACATTTACAAGTCTAAAATGATACAGACTTACAGTGCGATTCACTCCCTTACATCACCACAACAAATCGAGCAAATGACCATCAAACAAAGCAATGTAATGGCTCCATTCAGTTCATAACATGTGTCTAAGGAAAGTAAAGGCCCAATCCTTTCCACCCCAGTGTAACTGTTCCAAAGCAATACTTAGCATATTGTAGTCAGAGTAATGTGCTGCACAATTTGAGTACAGACATCCAACACACTATGGAGCCGGATTTTGGACACTGGGTTTTTAAAGCAGCCATTCCCATGGAAATTGGGGTGGGTGTTGTGCTGACCTGTGAATAGGCCACGTCTTTGTACAGGGTACTTCCAAAATGTGTGAATTATTCAGGGCAGTGGGCATCAAAGTGGTGTGCCAAGCTGACTGATCATGTGGTGCTAGCTTTCTCTTTTCAGCTGATGATTGTTAGAAGATTGACAACCTCCCCCCCTCCACACACACTGTTTTTCTTTCCCCTGCATGGCTAAAGCATGTTGCCAGAGGTGACAGCTGGTGGTGAAGGGAAGCCAGGGATGCTTTCCAAGATTGTGAATGGTGATTTATGAAATGAAGCAAGAGTCTCTGGGACTCCTTTCCTACTTCCTTGCTAAGGCATGTTCCCACACTGAGAAGGTCTGGGCACCTTAGCTTCAGGGTCCAATTTTAACCCATGCAACTTGCAGAAATGAATTGCAGTGAGTACACTGAGGCTACTGCTGCCACATAGTCAAACTGAGTCACCTGAAAGACTGACATTTCAGAGCTCAAGGGGAATTAAACAGTTCTCACTCGCAAAGAATATTACTGTGCTTGGGAAAAACTCATGTTGAAGCCAATGGAGGTTTTGTCTCATCAGCCTTAAATCTGCTGAAGGTAATTTTTAGATGCACTGAAGAACTGCCTTCCAACTCCAGGCCCACGTTGTGTCAACAATATTTAGGCATCACCTCTTGCAATGGGATTCTGCTTAAACCTGATGCCATCACTTGACCTTTCTTTAGAGTTGATATTAACAGTAGCTAGATGGTGCAGATCACTTGCTCCACATGCAGACAGCTTCAGGGGAGGAAGGTGAAAGAGTACCTCAGTGCCAGACCTGGCTCCTACCACACAACCCACTGTTCTTTCTTTACATTCAAGACGAGTTAAAAGCACTTTATTTGCCACAGAAAGAGCACACCTTATCTTTGGCCTCCATTTGTTACGTTGCATTGAACGCCATGCTCAGAAACCCTTTGCACCATCTTACTGACTGTGCTAGAACTGGGGAGTGGATATTCCTATGTGGGTGCCAGCTGTGTCGGCCTTCCCCACTAGTGAAAACCCTGCCCCTCCCACACAGCCACCCCTGGGGTGTTGTGAACCCCATTTTCTCTGCTCCACAAATGGTTTGGAAGGGGCCGGTGGGTGGTATAAGCATGTGACAGTTAGGAAGTGGTGAGATGTCTGTGCAGATGCAGCTGCTGCTAACCAGGGACACAACAGCCTTAGGGCTTCTTGTGCACGTTTTTTTGAGGGCCCAAATCCTTGTCCCACTGAGGTCCCCCAGGAAACCCTCCTCAGCTTTGGCAGGACTAGGATGTCTTTGTTTCCTTCGAGCGTCAGTACCAAGCAGCGCTTGCTCAGCTTGCCGCTGCTGGAATGAATGTGTAACGGAGCATCTGATAGGGTGGTAGGGAGCCCCTGACTGGTTCTGTCCTCTGTAGTTACATAAACCTGCAGACAAGACTTGTACTTGGTGATTTATCATTACTTAGAAGCACAGTTATTTTACTGACCTGCCCTGCATTGTGCAAACCTCTCTCCCTTGCTAGTTTGCGCTCTTTTCAGCTGTACAGTCGGCCTTCCCCTGCATGAAGTTTGGGGCAGCCTGGGCTATTTTGCAAGAAGGTGTCATAAAAGAGCTCGGCTGCATCTGCACCTCGCCTGTGAGACATCTGCAGTGCAGCTTGCAAGGGGGGTGATTCAGCTGTACTAGCCCTGAACAAAGCCAGGTATTTTAGGTGTTCAGGTGGCGTGCCCCTTAACAGTAGGGGACATATCTGTTCAAGAGGTGCAAGATGTGACTCTTCTTCCTGAATAAAAGGTTGTGTCGCTTCTAGTTTCCACCCAAAATACACATTGCTTAAAAAAGATCAGTCGCTCTAGCCCCCAAGTCAGGCTGGGGCCCAGCAAGAAAGATGCAGGTAGTATTTGTCCACACTCTGCATAACCTGCTTGTCACAAAAAGGAAATCAGGCAATTGTCTTTTGGGCTTGGTTTGGTTAAAAAGTGGGGGAAAAATGTGCTGAAACTGAAAGTGGAGCTGTGGTTAGGAGGCAAGAACTATGTAGCACTGTTTCTCATGCACCACATCCCTGATTTACAGGACTGGATTTTGCTAATTCTGAAACCCCAGAAAAGAAAGAATTGATGTCTCTGTGCAAGTTGCCTGACATCCGGCCTCATGCGGGACTTTTGTAGTAGCCAGGTTAACCTCATGTATAGGAGTGAACTTCAGCCCCAGAATAAGTGAATGGTTTCCTCTATTCTGTTGCCTTCACCTCCTCAACTAGCTCTATACCCATCGAGGGTGTTCATACACGTGCTGGGGGTGGTGCCTTAACTAGACTGGCTCCAAGAGCCACTCTAAATAAAGTGCCTGGAGTGTCTCATGTATCAGCGTCCCCATGCTGAAAAATGGTGTCGGGAGTAGGGCTTTTATAGACCCCGCTGCGGTGTGGTGTGGACAGCAGTCTCTATTGCTGTTTCCCCTCAACTTGTAGTAAACAGTACAGATGTGGTGCTGCTATTCTTTCCCCTGCTGGCAGCAATTACACACTTGGAAAATCAGAGTAAATGCTCCCAATTACACCAGTGCAAGAAAGCCCAGAGGTACTGAGGACACATTGTCTCGCACTGTAAATGGAGACCTCAACTCCCACATGAGTGCAACGACACAGAGTGCAGCTGGTAACCGATTACTGAGAAATTACATTCATGAAGGAAGGGTGAAATCCTAGCGAACCTCTGAAGGATTTGGAAACTCGAGTGTCACTGGCTTTCACTGGGAAATGGATACCTGCTACCAGGAGGCTATTCTTGAAAATCCTCCCTTCCCATGAAGACGGAGTCTTTGAGAAAGAGGTTTTGCTCTCATTGCTGTTCAGGATTCTGTTCCGTTTTAGACCTGAACTGAGTGTGGTCCAGTACGGACAACCAAGGCCAGATTTGCAAGAGTAACTGAGGTTGGAACTTGGAACCAGCCCAAAGTTTGGATGATACTGTGGGAAAACCTGAGTAGGAGGTCAGCTACTAGCTCAAGTAAACCACAGTGCAGTGCAGATGTTATCACTTTGAGGAAATGCTTATGGTTCTGTTCTAGCAATTTGTTTGGGGAAAGATTCTGGGGAGCATCTTGTTTATAGCACTTGCATTAGAGTGTCTCATACGCAAGCAACTTCCATTGGCTTCAGCAGAAACTGTGTGAATGCTTGGAGGGCAAAAGTTTGCCCTGAGCTAGTCCACAGATGCAACAAGAACCAGTTCTTTTTCAGTGATGCTTGAATGCTCACACTCTTCTAACAACAGTTTAACACTTTCTTTTTTTTTTTTTTTTTTTAAAATAGAAAGAGTTTCACCCACTTCTGTCAGTGTTTCTAAATAACCATTGGTGCTTAGGCAGAATTCGGATCACAGCCAGCAGTTTGAATGGATGGTTGCATGGCATTCCCAGGTGGCTGCATGAGTTCCATGGTTCAGATGATGCCATGAAGGTTTCTGACGGGTTGTGTAAGCAGGCAGACAACACTCAACGAGACAACTACACACCATGCTATAGCTTTTGATTACTTGGTTCCAGGATTCCCAAGCCAAATCTTTCAAAACGGAGGACAACTTTGCTACTGTTAATGCTGGAAAGAGTGGGGAAGGAGAGGGAGAGAAAATTACTTTCGATTTGCCTTACAATATTATAGAGTCCTATAAAGGAAATATAATGGGTTAGACCCAGCAATCACACACAATGCAAGGTCATTCAGCAAAAGAGGTTTAAACAAGCAATACTGAGCCTTGTTAACAGGATTTAGCCAACGTCCTGTCTCCCACAGTCTGCAAGGTAGGGTGCAGCCAGCTCAAGTCTGTTCTGCTTCGGTGTGGAGAAATGCCAGAAAAAAAAAATACCCGGCT
>NW_017729012.1:3465463-3466476 GCF_001723915.1 Gavialis gangeticus
AAAAAAAAAAAAAAAAAAAAAAAAGCACAAAATAGGTGTTAAATGTCCACTTGGGCCACATCCAGCTGAGCGCAGATGTGCAATATGTGGCACTGCAGGCCCACGTGTGGAGCCACACACTGCACATGCAGGCATTCCCCGCACTGCTAGCCTGCAGCTTGGTGGGGATGGGAGGAGGTTTGACTCGGGGAGATCCTGGGGTCAAACACACCCATGCTGAAAAACGGGGTAGTGCATGTGGCAGCAGTATGTACCGCCCCAAACCACAGCATGGCTTGCCAGAGCCACACTTCAGCTGCTGGCCAGGCTTCTTGCCGCAGCTGCAGGTCCCTGCTACCCCATCCAGGTGCGCACCAGAGCATGCATGGTACAGGTATTCCCTGGGAGCAAGCAGCAGTGGCACAAGGTATGCCCCCAGGGAAACAAATGTCCATGCTTGTCTGGACATACTGTTAGATGTGGATGCTTTGCTGCCCTTCAAAATCTGACCCCTCCCAAAAAGCCATGGCTTTTCTTTCCCAACCCCATGGAAATAAGGGAATTAAACTAATCTATTGATCAGGGAGGGAGAAAAACAATTGATTTTTCTGATCTTAGAAAGGTAGAAAACAACTGTTTAAGTCAGGAAAAGGGAGAGCTCTGCAAGGTGTAGGGACTTTGTTTGAAAAAATAAATAACCCATGCACAACACAGCACACCCACACACTTCACCTTACAGACTAGAGTGAGCACACAAAGATCTTTTACCCTGTCCTTCAGAAAGGGTGAGTTAGGATTACTGTAAAGGATTCAAATTTACAAAATGCCCCCATTCGGTTTACATAAAAGGCAGAGACCATGAACCCGTGAAATGTTATAAGGAAAGTCCTTCACACAGCACTATACATAGGCACCTGGCTGCCTGGAAGTGTGACAACATCCTCACGGAAAAGAAAGCCTTCCGGTGTGTTTTCACTGAAAACTACCACACGATCTAGCAGTGGCTCTCGTTTCATTCCCTCCCCCCCCCCCCC
>NW_017729012.1:3466724-3508689 GCF_001723915.1 Gavialis gangeticus
CCAAGTCTTAATCAGTAAATTAAAATATTAACTTAAAAATAAATACAAGTCCACTTGTGCCAGCCCTGGTTCTGCAAAGCACATGCCTACACTGAAGTCAGTAGGACTTCCAGAGAGTACTAAACAGGGACCCTAATTAACAAAGCAACTGAGAAAACTTAAGAAGCTGGATTGTTCCTCAGCTGATGGGGGACCACAAGGGAGTCTCCTCTCTCCTTCCTGCTTCTGACCCATGCACGAGTTAGTGAGAACAGGGTGGGAGAACATGAAGGCTAAGCACCCAGGGGCAGGGTTAGACTTCCTTGGCCAGGGACACTAGTGCTTCTCAGCACCAACAGGGCAGCTGGTAATCTGCATGCTACCTTCTGTGCTATGGTCTTCCAGGCCTCTCCATGGCTGGGACTCAATCTCGTCCAGTTTTCATTCCAGCTGATGACAAAACTGGAATTGACTTCAGTCCGAACTGGCTCTAGCCCCAGTTGTTTCCGGGAACTTGGGTTTATTTTTTCCCCGCTCCAGATGCACAGTTTGGCACCTCCCTTGACTTGCTATGTGAATTAGGTTTCTGATTGTTTTGGGCCCATGAAAATG
Organism: Gavialis gangeticus; assembly: GCF_001723915.1. Lineage (NCBI taxonomy): Eukaryota > Metazoa > Chordata > Crocodylia > Gavialidae > Gavialis > Gavialis gangeticus. The sequence goes on from NW_017729012.1 coordinate 3,467,316, forward strand.
TACCCAGTACAAACACAGTACAGCCACAATTGTTTGAGGGGCAACCTAAGGCTCCACAGAAGTTCGGATCCCAGGCACTTTGCTGGGTGATGTGTACAGGATGTGCAAAACCAGAAACCACTCAAGCAACAACAAAATGACAAGGCAGTCCAAGCAGAGTGCTGTTCGTCTTGCTTACGCCTGCTAGTACATAGGTAGTAGGAGTTAGACAGTAACTGCAAGACCATTTCAAGGAAGAAGTTACAGCCTGTTGAAATGCTTCAGAAATGAACACAGATGGCCATGTTAGATAGCAATTTTTTCTTGCAGACAGGAGTTGTTATTCAAGCCAACAGCCCACACCAAGAGGAAAGGCAGGAAAGAGGAACTCATGGAGTGTTGGTTATGTCCCAAGGTTAAATTTGGTGTGATTTGTTTTGCCTTTAAGTGAGAGGTGATTGTCCAAGTTGCCGATTAGAATACAACACATGGAAGCATGCAAGGCAGACCCAGTTATTGCATCAGTAGCTACAACCTATAAAGAAATATGGAGGAAAAGACACAATAAGAATTAGTTTGCAGTCACCAGAAGCAAGCCCTTAAGAACTATACACTGTAAAGCTAATACCAAGATTAAACAAGATTTTAGTGTTCTGAAACAACAGCTAGGAGCAGGTTGGTTTCAGGGGGCACTAATTCAGATGCAAACATCAGTTACTATTGACACAAGTGTTTCAGGTCGAAAGCACGCAAGGGAAAGGTGGCATCCCGTTAGGACAAGCTATACAAACTACTCCAAGAGCTTGTCTACTCAAGGGAAACAACTGTTCTCCAATAGTTTCATATCCAGACCCTAATACAGAATAAAAGTGCTTTTATTTCAGAGTCATAAACTTGTTTTGGAAATATACCATTCCAGAATCACCTGGCTTTCCCCATATGTCATTGTGGTTGTAACCATCCAGAGACTATGCAAGTAGTTAAGATCTAGGAGGAGATGTGTCTTACTGGATCAGCTTTACAGTTGGGAGAGCTTGTTGTTTTAACATATATTTTCCTGCATGAATAGTCTAAGCTAGTCCAGCACAGCTATTACGGAAGAGCTACTTGAGTCAGCTTCCCTAGAGAGAAGCTCCAAATGACCACTTTGACGCTTCTAGGAAATGCTGGCTTAGTGAAAAGGGGCCATATTGTTCATGACCATTCAAGGTGGCTCCCAGATCCTTTACTGTGTGGAAAAACAAGGCACTAGACAGAAGCACTGAGACCTGGTTGAATACTGTGCTCTTTTTTGCTGTAATTATCTACAGCAAAGAGAGGAGACTTCCCAGATGGTCACTAGTCTAGCAAACTCAAGAGAAGCAGCTCAGCAAACCCAGTGCTGCAAATGTAGTGTACAAGTAAGTCCTTTACGCAAAATTCAGGGAGGGGGAATGGTAAGCAGATAGGTAAAGCCTTTTACCTCTGGCTGACAGGTTAGGATCAAGCAGAGGCTGGTTGTGGTTGAATGTTCTTCTGAAGTGATTCAAGGAGTTAGGTAGAGTGAGGAGGTGAACACAGCCCTCTCCCCACGATCTGTGGGCAGTTGCATCCTGAACTAGGTGTTGCCACTTCTGCCCAGTCAAAGAGGGCTTGGGGTCTACACAGCCTTCTCCTAACAGTCCCTTCAAAAAGGGCTGGGGCAGCTCGGGGAACATGGGGCTGGAGGGGTTTCCCGGTTCCCGGGTTGCTATTGCAGACAACTGTCGCAGAATTACAGAATCCTAGTTAAGGTTTTATGCCCTTCCTGCTTCCTATTAGAGGACGTTGGTCATCTTAGAAACCACGTGAGTGTTAGGTAGGTCCCTTGTGACAATTTTCCAAAGCATGCACGTTCCTACAACTTCAAGTGCCCAGATAACTTTAAATATCTTGGCCAAAATCCCAAAAGAGAAAAAGCTATTGATTTTTATGCTTTACAACTTAAAGATAGTACCCATTCATACTGACAAGTATGTGCTTTAAAGGCCAGTGCAAGGTTGTTTCTGTCTAGTATGATCTCCTCGAGTACAATCTGCCAAGAGCCCATTCATCTCTATTGTAAGGACAGGCCTAATCTTGTAACTGAATTCCCACCAACTTCACTGGCATGCAGAAAACAGGAACTGGCCTGTCGCTTACAAGCTTGCCCTGGCTCCCTAGATGAAAGGCGGGTTTAAGCATTTTTTGGAATCAGAAAAAAGCAACGCTGACCAAAGCACAAAAATGCAGCTGCACAAAACACAAGGATGTGAGTAAGCCTTAGTGTCAACCATTCTATGAGACTCAACATTTGCAATGTTGTGATTAAACACAAAGAGCCTAATTTCACGCAACAGCAGGATGGACTAGGGCTAAAGCTTACTCTTGAAATCACTCCACTGTTGCTTCTGAAGTGTTCAGGTACAAGCAGATACTCTGCCTTTCTAGTACCACGCCACTGAATTGTGACTAACTGGTGCTACTTTTCATGCCACTTCTCTAACAAACCCAGATTTCTTTAAAACAGTTACTGGAACAGGACAGGGATAAAAGGTTCAGAGTGCTTTAGGCATGGAGCAGATTGATGCAAAGGGAGAATACAGAGCAAGCGCTATTTATCAATGAAGGGACAGTAAATGTTCAATCTCTGATTGTAGAGTCCTTTTGTATAGTAGTGATGCCAGGGTCTTGGAGGAAGCATTCGCATTTCAGAGCATTGCAAAAGATCCGAAGTGTTCAGTGTCAGGTTAGATCGAACAGTGATGACCCATTCAAGAAAAGAAACATCAGGAAGTGCCACGATTGCAACAAACAGCAGCATTCAAGGAATTATGGCAAGGTGCCACAGGAGGGTTGCGAACAGTTAAGAGATGGGTGAGGATGATTGAACCATCGGGGAGGAAAAGAGAGAAAACAGAAAAAAAATTAGAGGTTCAGCTCATGAAGATGAGTGAAGTATTCTGCAAGTGTGCTCTGGTTTGAGAGGACCCTGGCACCTGAGCAGCTGCTTAACCCCCGCTGTATACACTCATTCTTGAAATTGGAGTGGCTCTTTAATTCTGGAAATCATTATGGATCCTTTAATGCACTTCTGCTACAGCCAGAGCTGAAACTCCAGTTGTGGGAATGAGCAGGTTTGGGCCTGGAGCTCAAATTTCCCTCTCCAAAGCATAGGCGACATGCCCCTCCAGATTTCTGCATCAGTGGGGCCAGCACTGGGCAGCAGCAGGACAGGTGGTGCGGAGTTGTCAACACTTATATAACACCTATGCTCTGTTTAATATCAAGATGAAGCGACTCTTTCTAACCCAAAGTAGTCCTGACATTTTCCCCAGGATGCATTACCTCTTCTAATCGCTCTCCCTGTCTGAATGACTGAAAGGGGGACAGACACCCCAAGCAACGGTGGATACTCACTCTGCTGACTTCCAGAAGTGTCCCGGATGCGACAGCCGCCTGTTCAGTTTTGGCAGTTTTTCAAGCATATCCATGAGGAGAGTAAAGCTGGGTCTCTCGCCCAGGTCAAAAGCCCAGCATGCCGAGAGGATTTCCTGGGGAGGACATGTCCAGGTGTCATTCTCTCCACTTGCAACAGACTGCCTGACCTGCAGCTCTGAGGGTTTCCATTGTTTAGGTGACCAGCTTGAGACACTTCACACGTGCCACACTTAGCAGATGTTCGGCAGCTTTGGAAAGCCCCGTTCTTGCAAGCGGGGTGCCCAAACTCCAGGGTACCCTCTCTTGACTGCCATCTGCTTTTGCACCTCAGAGCCTTGCTTTTAACCAAGAGTGGGTGCCTGTAGAGTAGGTGGAAGTGCCCCCCCTTGTGTCCCACACCTCTCCCCCACCATGTCCTGCACAGATCCCAAACCAAGTTCTGCCTGTGGACCTCTGGAGGCTAGAGTGAAATGCTTTCCCAACAGGTGGATGGGGTACCAAGTCCCCTGCAGGTCCCCCCACCGCTGCTCTATGCAGCTTGGAGGCAAAGACTGCATTGAAACAACTGGTTCAGATAACTGGTGTCTGGCTAATGGACTCTGTCCTGAAGGGCTGGTGACCCAGGGCTGAACTGGGACCATCCTTCTCCCATTCCCTGCTCCTTAGCTGAAAAAAAGTGTATTTAGCTGAAGCATTAAGCTTCCTTCCCTGTGCCAGACTGGCCGTCGACTCTGCACAGCAGCAGGCCAGAGAGATTGCTGCAGACTCCACTTACGCTGACTTCTTTGCCCAGGCTGATCGTAGCCAGGACTTGCTTCACGCCCTCGCCGCTCCCGATTTGCCAGATGAGGGCCTCGGCAGGCTGGCTCTCGAACGGCCAGTCTCGGGCCTGGAGCTCGTACCACACAGTCCTGCAAAGTCAATGAAGATGTTCAGCCACACCCCACTCTTGGGAGGAGGCTAAGCACGGTCATCCTCACTTCTACAGATGGGCAGATCCCCTGCTGGCCTGTGCCTTGGACTTCCTCAGCCATACAGGATAAGAGAGACAGATCTCTCACCTCCCCATGCTGGGCCTTGACTCCAAGGCCACCCCTTCTCTTCTGGCAGCTACCTTGCGCCTGTATGCTCTGTAACAAAGGATCCTGCAGCATGGATGGCAAGCCCATAGCTATTCATCTTCCTGGGCTACCAGTCCTATCCCAACACCTGTCAGATCAACTATTCTTTTCTTGGAGACCTTGGATAATCTAGCAGGTTACCACTCCTAAGATGTAGCTGTGTGTCTAGCTCTTACCCAAAAGCATAGACATCCGCAGCTTTGGAGAAGGGTAGCTTGTCTTCATCCTTCCCAGGAGCCATCTCACGAACTATCTCAGGGGCCAGATAGCACAACCAGTCATGGGGCAGCTTCAGTTCATTCTCTCGTCTGAATCTAAGGAGAGGAAGCAAGATTAGTTAACTGCTCTTGTGCTACAGCTGAATGCAGTGAATTTGACTGAACAGAGCCTACAGCAACTTGGAAAAAGCTGATCACTGTTTTTTCTTTTTGTGCGCATCTGTTTTTTAATGGTTTAAAATTTCCTTGCGTGGTTAATTACTTTAAGGATTCTCCCAAACCTCCATATTGGGTCTAACTCAGTTGGCTCTTTTCCAGCCTTTGGGAAGCCCTCTTTGGTTTCTGTTCTCTGAGGCTATGCAAGGACCTGCTCAGCCTGGGTCAGGCCCATTTTACACAGCATAAGCCAGGCGGCCTGACAGACCGAAAGCAGCAGGGAAAAAAAATGTAGTGCAGTGAATTCTGGCCATGTCCTTGATTCCTCCTCCACAACATCTCTCAGTGCTAGGGGGCAGAAGCAGGATCGGCCTGCTTGTGGAAGGCCTTGTGGAATGGGGTCGAAGTGCACTTCCATTTGTTGTTAAAATGACTACATTGCTAGAATGCATCCACATGGTACTGGTTTTTTTGTTATGCCATTAGGTATAAGGCCTCAGCTTAATTCTCAGTCCCCTGTGCCTGAAGCCAATAGTTACTCCCCATTGATACCAACTGAAAATGGAACGTGCCCCCTCTCCAACTGTTCACTGGAAAATGGACTGAACAGTTTATTAACTTACCTTCCTTCCTGGACCACACCTGAAATCCCAAACAGGCCAAAATCTGTGATCACAACTTTTCCATTTTCATAGAAAACATTCTTGGACTTCAGATCTTTGTGCACAATCCCCTTTGCGTGAAGATAGCCCATGCCCTATAAAATAATTAAAAGTAATCATCACCTAAGGTGGCCTCTTTTTCCACGCTGCCCTGTTGTACTTCAGCATCTTAAATGCATTTGCCTTTAATGCATCACTGTTATCCAGCTTTTGTTAGAGGAGAGCTTCCAGTGAGCTGCTTTCATAGAGGTAGGCTGACACTGGCAGCAAAGCCAACAAACCAAATGCTTCAGGAAGCAGAGTAGTATTTTCCTCTTTGGCTTCAACAGCATTTAGTATGGGCTGCAATCCAGCCCACTTCATGTATCTGCCAAAACTGGTGCAAGAGGGAGACTTCAGAGTAATACCAGAATGATAGCAAACCCCGAGTCTGCAAACAGAAGGCCTGAAACAGCTCACAGGTGAGACCTCCCTTTCTTCACTCCTCCCAGGGGTGATCAAATAAGCAGTGGCTATTGCTTCGCTGCTGACTGTTGCAGCAGCTAGGATGGGGAAGCAGGTGTGGAAGAGATTTGCGCAGTGGAAGATGCAAAAAAGGGATGGAGAAATGAGCAAAGGGAAAAGGCCTAAGACAGCACTGATCAAACACCAGCCCACACCGAGTAGTGCTGAATGCGGCCAAGTTCAGCACCCTTGGCACGTGGCTCAGCCATTCTATAAACGGCTGGATCTCCGCATTCTCAGTCACGTCGAGCAAGTTAATGAATGACCACCTCTAAGTCACTTTCAAGTCTGGCAGTGAAGAACAGAACAGCAGCCTGCCCAAGTCCCAGCTCCGAGCCTCGAGACCTCTTCAGGAGTGGGGCTGCCTCTGATCCAAGATAAATTTGAAGTGCAAGGTCCCTGCTCAGCGGAAAGAGTCTTCCTGCCCCAAAGACCCATTTTCTGCCTAAATAACAACTCCACGTGTCAACTAAAGCAACCTGGAAGTTTGTGCACAATCCCAAGGAACCAACTACACCAAGGGAGCCAAACAGAGCCCAGGCAGAGGACCTATCTTGCAAACATTAACTCATGCATGTCAGGGATTGAGATTAGTTCAGTTTTCATCGGTGAGGTGAAGCCCAGATAAGACAGGAAACAACACGGGCTCCCTTCCTTTGCATTCCAAGCAGTTGGGGAAAGGGCTGACATGCCTGGCAGCACTGCTCTCAAAATAAAAGCCTGTAATTGGAGTAAATCCAGAGCAGGATTGTCCTCTGATAGCAAGCAGGCACTTGCAGGAGCAAATGAGGGAGCATCATGACATTAGGCTTCTTTCTCTTATGGTAGCAGGGTTCTTACCATAAGTCTCATCTGCTCAGGGATATTCCCCATCTGCAGGCATGTCATAATCACCCTATTGCAGATGTTTACGGTACTGGGATAAAAGATCTGTGGGGCAGATTCCTAGTTAGTATGGTGTCATCCCAGCCCCCTTCACATCTACCTTCAATGGAGCTGTGATAACCTGCACCACTGAGGACCTGCTCCCCTCAAAACAGCAGCTTGCATTGCTTCTCGTAGGGTAACTATTCTTGTGGTTGGTCAATTAAGCCTGAATCCTAAAAGTAGAGAAGGCCTAGAACAAGTGGACTGTCACATCTTTGCTCAAAGGAGCTGCAGACACCAGTGACCTTTCAGATAAGCCAGGCCTGCAGTTCGGGCAGTAAAATTCCATCTCCTTGTAAGATTTCCTCCAATTTAGTTTGCTCTTAATGATGTAATTAATAAAAAGCTTCTCATATAAAAGATGTTGCTTGTATTTGCCTAGAGAACACGCTTACCTTTATGATCTCCTGTGCAATCTGCCGGGTTTTATTAATATCCAGGGATATCTTGGGATCCCTTACGAACGAGTGAAGTGTCCTTCCTTTGCAAAAGCTAAGGGAGAGGGAAAAAAAAAGAAAGAGACAATCCTTGTGAGAAAAAAACCTGGGAGTGTTGCCAGTCCCGTCCCTAATGGGACCAGAATTCCTGCACACTCCCAGGATGTCAGAAACAGTTTCTGGAAAGCTCGTGGTACACTAAGGCCCCCTTAAGATATTCTGCACACATTAAAGGGTCTAGAAGTATAATATTTACACTTATGCTAAAGCTTGCTAACCCAAATTCTCATTTACACTGCTCCAGCAGCTGTTAAGTCCAGTTTCCAACACATGTGTTGGCACTGGGACTTTGAGCATCTAAACAACTAAATGTGCATTGTACACTAATAGCTGAAATGGGGAGGCACGAGTAACTTTTTCCATTTCTTGCTTCATTTTGGCATTTCCTCAAATCCTGTTTGGAAGCGAAACAGAAAAAGCAAAACCCATAGCTCATCTGATATTCTGCAACTACCACTTAACACAGTTTTCCTTTTTCAAGCATCTGCTCCTCTCATCAGGAAAATTAAATTTAAACACTTTAGCTACTTAACACATGCTGGGGGGGGGAAGGGAGCACGTGTATAGGCAGCCTTGTTTTCTGAATAGAAAAGGTGAGAATAATGGTTCTCTCCAGACTGGGTTGCATTTTCCTCCTAATGCTCTTAGGGCTACCACTATAGTAAGTTACTACGTGTGAGTGAGGGCATCAGTTTTTCTTCTACTTGAGCAACCAAACCAAAGGGAAGCATTGAAGGGTTGATCCCGACGCTGCTGAAAAAGCAGCGGACTGGGTTTTTACCAGTAATCTTGGTCTAACAGCTACGTGCGGTACTGGCACAGAAAGCACTACTGAGAAGTCCCAAGGCCAGCAAACTGCAAATGGGGTAGAAATTATGAGTCATGGAAAAAGGCCAGGAAAACAATGCCAACTCTTAATGGTGTTTTCCTGTAGCTACTCTGATTGCAACTGTAAATCTCAACCCACCAGAAGGGAGGGAGACGTGCACTGCAAAGGGTGCTGAAATAACAGTTGGGTCAAAATTTTGAGAGACTGCATTAAAATAGTTAGAATTGGATCTTCTAAAGGAGGCAGATGTTGTGGGCCGAGTCCCCTCTCACATCACCTGCCTCAGTGGCATATTCCCAGCCACGTAATTGCAGTTTCTTTGGAGTTTGGGCAGTTACAGATTCCATCACACCCTGCTGCAAAACAAAAGACTGCCCTGCACAAGAACCTGCCGAAAGCAAAAGGGAGGGAGAGGAGGTGGCCCTGCTGCGCAGACAGCCGACTTGTCTCCATTGCTATCAGGCCAGATATCTGAACATGACAGCAGCACAAGCTGCAACTGCTGTCCTTACCTGGTGATGATTGCTAAATGAGGGGGATGCATGCAAGCTCCCATGAAGAGCACCACGTTCTCATGCCGGGTCTGCCTGTAGTTCATCACCTCCTTCTTGAAGAGCTTGAGATGGTCCTGATTGTTTCCATCCGTCTCCAGGAGCCTGATTGCCACCTCTCCATGCCACTTGCCCCTGTAAACCCTCCCCCAGCGCCCTTGCCCGATGGGGTCCCCCAGATCAATCTGCTCGAAGGGAATGTCCCACTCCTGCAGGTAGACACTAGTTTGGCTGGCCTTGCGAGAAATCATCCCTTTCCAGCGTGGCCGCCTGTTCGGCAAGTCATCTATCTCATCGTCGTCGTCTTCAGGTTCAGATTTATTCAACTCTTGTTCTTCCATCTGTTTTCAGGGAGGAGGGGGAAGAATAATTGAACTAAAGTACCAGCTGCTGGTTAGATAGATTTCTCAGGCCAGTGGAATTGCTTCCCTCAAGCCAGCATAAACCCCAGTAAAGATTAATGATGGGAGTCTGCTCTAAGGGTTGTGTGTGCTGACTAGACTTGGCTAAGTGCCCAAAAACCTCACTCCTTATCCAGGCTTCATCATTTATGGAGTCCAGTTGGAAAGGCTGGAAGAACAGCCTGCCTCAAGATATTTCACCCCTTCTGGCTAGAGCCAGAGGGTTCAACCACAGGCAATGCTGAGCCACTGACTCCAACACCCACATACATACACATGGCTCAGCACATCTCCAGATCTGGCCCTAAGTTGCGGCCAAAAAAAGTAACGTTCTTAAAAGGGAGAAGCCCAAATCTTCATGTAGTTCATGACAACACCCTATTGGAGCCTGGAATGAGGTTCTAGTGTTGGGCCAGACCCCAAGCCCACAGGGAAAGCAGTTGAAGAGCCCCCCGTGAAGACAGCAGTCTTTGAATTAAAACCTGTATTCACCTACCCATACAGCAGTCTGCTTGGGTTTTCAAACAGCAGAGCACTTCAGGAAGTCCGACATGAAGCACTCAAACTGTACTGGTGAATGCTACGGCACTGCTCAGGCACTTCAGGTTAAACATGTGCTTGAGGGTGCTGCTGTGCGGGAATCTCAATGAGCTGATCTGATGGTTTATGGCAAGTCCAGGATCTTAAACCTACATATGCGGTAGAGGCACATGCTTAACTAGCTCCATCACTGCACCTTGAGATCTTTACCTGAAACCTCCAGCTATGGAACTGCTAACAGTGGTCCTGCCTGTACATTTAGAAATGAGCTCTTTCGCCCAGTCAGAAAGAGCGCAGCTAGAAGACAGGGAAATTACATGCTACCAAGTAAAACTACTCGAGTAGCTGCACAGTTCCAGCACAAGCGGCGAGTTACTAGAGATCGTTCCTAGTACAGACCTCAATTTTATTAGACCGCGCTGCTCTCCAATGGCCATATCTTCCAGGCAAGATCACTGCTATTTAACCCTCCACGGGGCATTTGTGACTATGAGAGGGGATGGGAAAATAGAGACATTTCTGCCTTTGTAAACCTACCTCTGCATCATGGTCTTCAACTCCATCTGGGTCCGGCTGCTCATCAGCACTATCAAGAAAAGACAGCTGTACACTAAAACTAGGACACTGCATTGACTCAAGCTAGAAAGCTGCACGCATTTAGAGCCACATATGGAGTAGAGAATAACTAGACAACATATCTCCAGTAGCAACCCACCCCAGAGACAGACTTTGTTCCCCGGTTAGCCAAAGGGGCTTTTTAAGACTATTTCAGATTTGTAAATGAAACATTACTAAGGCCTTGCCTGCACTAGAAAGCAGAGTGCTTGATATTGCAGCCATAACCAGCAACAGTAAGGCTCTGAATTGTTTTTCATGACATGATGAAAGCTTATGGTTTAGCAGCAAGATATACTATGGCTGGCTGCTGCTGAAATAAGAGCACTAATCTTTCTAGTGTAGATGCACCTACAATGACAAGGATGCTACTGACTTCCCGACACGAGTCTGCCCCACTACAGCTGTGGTCTATACTATGTAGATTGCAAAGAATGGCTGCTCAGAGCTAGAGAGATCACAGTCTGTCAACTGGTAGATCTTACAGCTTCCATTTCACTGGACTTTCCCAATCCCACCCCACCGTCCCCAGGTAGCAAGAAAGTAATGAGAGACCAGCAGCATTAGCACAACTGGATGTTAGAGGCATAGAAGGCTCTAAAAAAAACCCAAAAAACCCCACAACCCACAGGACTTACTGAGAATCATGTATATAAATTGTTGGCAAGGTTATCCAGGCGCCTAAGTTACAAAAAGGGCAAGACAAGATATTCAGCTGGCGCAGTTGTACCAGTGAAACAAGACTACTTGTGCACTAAGACAAGTGCTGGGCTGAATCTACAACAATGCTGCAACCCTGCTTTACAGACTAGAAGCCTCTTCTAGTTGCCAAGATAAAAACGTTAGGTCCTTCCAGTAAAAAAGTAAGATCAGCCTGTGCAGGTCATATTTCAAAGACTGCATAGAGTGATCAAAATTCCAGCAGAGCAGGAAACCTCATCTCGTCTTCTCCTATGAAGCCATATACGTGCCAGCAAATGCAGCTTCAGACAGCCTCCCAGGGCTCTACTCTTGATATGCATTACTCGAGGCTGCCAGAGACCTTCAGCACTCTGGTACTGTCAGTGCCTGCATGAGCCAATATACAGAAAAACAAGGGGGAACAATACAGCAAATTAAGTGCCAGTTAATCTTGGCAGATGTTGTCTTCTGAAGCCCAGAGGCCTATAACTCCAGTTAGATTATTTTCAGACAACTGGGCATAACAGACAGGGCATGTAATAGTGAAATCTCCATCAAAACAGTTCTGATGGAAAGTTGAGTTTCTGTGCCAAAACTATTTTTCATGGGAAGTAAAGCTTTCTGTACAAACTGCCAATGTATTGAAAACCTCTTCCAGGAAACTGAAGTATATGTTCAAAACACAATTTTTTCCCCAGCTTTTGGATTTCTTCAAGAAAATCCAATGCCTTTCTGAGGAAAGGGTAGATAAAATGATTTTCTGGGTTAACGTTTTCAAAGGGAACCGAACCCATTTTTAACCAGCAATAATAATGGTATATTGCTTATTAACGGAAACTTTAACTCTGATTAATATCTCTCTCATTAAATTTCTTTCCCAGAGGTGCTGCAAAGCTTAATATACCTACTAAAGTAGTCAGCAGATGTTATGTGCTTCCCCCAGAGTTGTACTGTCAGAGCACAAAGTTAGTAGCAGAACTCAAAGCACTCTAGAAAAAATAGATTGTAAGTCAGAAGTAGATATGGGAACACAAGGACAGAAGACAATACTTACTTAGTGTTTTCAGCTGTTTCTGGGGGCTGCACTCCTTGTGCTGGGGTGGGAATTTCTAAGAAAGCAGAAAAATTTGCAAATGTAAAACATCCTTTGTACAGATGCCCAGAGCTGAAAACTCTGCAGTTGCAACACTACTGAAGATTTATTTCTTTTCCAGTAAATGCATTACACTACTGATGCTGGTATTTTAACATAATCCTTAAACCATGAGGAGAAAAAGCAGCGCTAACTTATGGGTGTTTGCGTTGATCAAGTCAGATTATTTTCCTGTTCAATTATCTGTAGTATTTTGCTAGTCAATCATCTCATCATCCATTAATTTATACTCTAGTAATGCAAACGCTTACATACATGCTAGATTTAAGGAGTCACCATTTCAACTGAGTCACAACTGGACTTTGTATTAGGGATATACACAAGCATTTACAGTTGGGATCCTTTAGGTCGGCCTATGTGCACTGACTGCAGCTCACTGAGGTCTGTCTGTGTCAGCCTGGATACTGCTAGGAGCGTAACTGTGGCAGCATAAAGCTAAAGCCTGCCCAAGAAGTTAGTAAATGCTAAAGGGAATTAGCCCGTGCCTAACAGCTACAGCTACACTCCTGGCTAGCATTACAGTCCCTGCAGTTTGGGCACAGACATACACTTAGGCACACATTTTTATATGGCTTCTTAATCACACCAGCACTTTCATAGTGAACAAATGACTGACTGGCTGACTGACCACTTGAATCATGTGGATCAGCAGCACCACCCAGTGCTGGTCACAGATGCTCAACAGTTTTTTCTTTAAGGCACCACTCAAGCTTAACTTTCCTAGATAATCCAAGCCTGAGCTGTGTTTCAAAAGCCTTCCACGGGGATCAGTTGAAGACACAAGATTCTGTAACTACCCATTTAGATCAGTTTATTACTCTTCAGTCAAAAATCACTGTTGTCGTTTGTTCAAGGATCTCCAAGTACCATGGATGTGAGAAGAAAGAGGGAGACTATCTGATCAAGTATAATATTAGATTGAGGGCAGGGAAAACTCATTTAAAAATCAACAGATTTCCATTTCAGGGCTAGGGGGACTCTGGTGCTTAGATATTAAATACAGTACTAGTACTCCACTAAGTACTAGTACTTAGATATTAGATACTAGCACTCCACCACTGTTACTCTTCTTTCTCCCTTCCTTGTGCACACTTTCCAATGAAGTCCTTTTAAAAAAAAATGAAGAGGACTAAATGATGCATTAGAGGGAATCTGTTGGTAGTAGTCACAACTGTTGCATCACCTGGATGAACAAACCTAACAATCAACATGGCAACTTTGACATGAAAGGCAAAATGCGGCAGAAAGAGCTAAACTTTTCTTTAAACCCTGGGAACCAGATCCATTTAAAAGGAGTTGTTTTCACTTGTCCCACTAAGAGTCTCATTTGCAGATCCAAAAAACCAGAAGTAACATACTGCAAGGGGACACCACCACTGCATGCAGAACCCTTCAAGTTTCCACAGCTGAACATGGCAATTTCACTTTAAAATGTGAACCAGGATCTCTCGCACCAGGCGAGAATGGTTTGGACTGTTACTGTTTCAGTTCAGATGAGAAAAAGCTTTGATAGTTTGTGTTTAGGCTTTGGAAATGCAGCAGCACCATGGTGGGACAGACAGCATGCAGAAGGCTAAAGACAATTAAAGTTCATGTAGAAGTGGCACCAGCTGGTTAGCAGAATTAAAGCAGTGAACTCACCTGGGAAGATAAATTGTTGTCTGTGGTGAATGTAGTAGGCAGCTTTAAACACAAAAGGACAGCAAAAAAAAAAAAAAGAGAGAGATCACCAGAAAAAAAACAAACAAGTTAGAGTGTCAAAAGACTGCATGAGCAAACGCCCCACACATTCAATGTATTAGTCCCAACTCATTGTTTGAGCAGCAGGTTAGTAGATTACCAGCCTGCACTGCGGGTGGATATCAGCACATGCATTTTAGGGAGCCTGCATATGACAGGTGAAATACAATCATTAGGACAAAGCCAGAATTACTATAGGGAAAGTGGCTAGGTGGGCATGCAGTGGCTAGGACCTCAGGTAGCGCAAAACAGCATACATAATATTGCTAGCATGAGCTCAAAACACTGCTCTTTTCATAGGATGTCAGTCTCGTTCTCCCCATATGGGGGGACGGGGATGGGGGGCTGAAGAGCGGGGAACTGAAGCTTCTTCCCCAAGCCTCCCTGGGACCCCAGCCATGGACATATCCACAAGGACACATTGTGCAGGGTATTCATATCTACCCTGCTTTCTGACTGACTTCAGACTAACATGGCAAACTGTCTCTCCTTGTCTTCAAATGCTAGCTTACACCAGGGGCGGATCTGGCCACCTCAATTTCTTGCTAAGTTTACTCCAAGAAACTGCCAGATGGGTTTCTGTAGATCCATTCCGAGCTCAAATGCTCCTTTTCAGTTATCCCCTTATTTTGGCTATGATCATGGACTATACACATAAAAGTCAAAGGCACCTTTCTACTGCTCTCTCCCCAGACTGGAGGTACAGTCTCCTGCAATGCAGAGAGAACCTCGTTGCTCAAGTCTGAAGAATCCCAAACGTGACACAGAAGTCCTCACCTTAAAGGTAAGGCCCGATGACTGTTTTGACAGTACATGACGTTAAGACTTGGTAGAAAGTGTGACATGTGACACAGCTAAAAGAAACACTGTCCCCCTCTGCTCAACTTCAGCACTTATCAGCAGTCTTTGCTCACACAAGAAGTCCCACTGGCTTCACATAACTCACAAAAATAAGAATTGCAGGACTGCATCTTTATTTGGTAAGACCATCAGGGCAGACATTTCCCCGTGTCGCCTGTGACTGAAGCATTACAAAAATGCTCACTAAAAGAGGCAGAGATTGACCTATGCAATGCATACGGAACAGATTTTATCTTGGTTTCCTTTCCACATTCTGGCTCTGGTAAAATCAACTTGATCATGATATAAGGCCACTGATAAACACAGCAAGCAGCATGCATTTTATAATACAAAGGAGAAACCAGAGGAAGTTATCAATGATTTTTAGTACACCCTTAAAAAAAACAAAAAAAAGGAGGAAACGGAAAGATCAGATCAGAAGAGACTTGTAAACGTTTCTCAGTATGTCTGGTTGGAGAATACTAGGTACAGCCCAAAGACGTTTCAAAACCAGACGCATCTGAAGGGTATGAGCCTGGATCCTCTTGGCTGATATAAGTTCCCACTTCTTAGCTTCATAATATTTAACCAAGGACAAAAAAACATATTCAGACAGTTCCCAGGAAATCCCGGTGAGGAAGGGCCTGAGCAGCAGCCTGGGATTTCACACTGTTCTGCTGTAACAGCAGTTACCTGGGAAGTTAAACCGGCCGTCTCTCTGGCCCATAGGTGAGGGATTCGGTGGAGGCGTCGCGCTGGGAGGGTTGGAAGTCTGGAAAGGTGCTGGAGAGGATGGTGTGGAGGAGGTTGTAGACGATGGGTTGCTGCTGGAATCTAGGTGGTTTATTACTGAGGGATGATCCTGCAAAGGAACAGAAGCTGCTGAATGAGCTGGGTGATGAGTCACCCTCATTTCCCCAGCAAAAAGCATCAGTGAAAAATGTAGCTGGCAACCTGGCTTTCTGTTCAACAAGTAGTTGATGGAACGTGCCTGCCAACACTATTTTTTCCATCTCTAAATCTACAATTTGGTCTTCCTTGGGCAAGCAGAGGAGCTTAGAGCCATGCAAAATGTGCATTTTACAAGTGGAACATGCCACATGTCAAAACCAGGACTCTGAACAGAGATGCCAAAGCCACAACACATAAGGAATAATGCCCCTCGCTATTTCACAATTCAGTTGCTCACAGACACTGACCACCCAAGTGTCATTCCCCACGTACCTTCTTAGTTAGTGCTTTGGGGAGAGTTCCAAACTGCGGCTCTGAAGGTCTATCCACCGGGTTATTGATGTCCGAAGGTACAGACTCCGTCCTCCTTATTTTTGTTACTGAGAGTCAGGAAAACAAGGGAGGAAAAAGACACGGTGGGGGAAAGGTTTTATTCAGACTTATTCTCGTTGCACTATCACAAACAATTGTATATAAAATGCTAGAACCCACAGAAAAACTTACAGGGAAAGAAGGATATTATTCTACAAGCTGGGGCCTCTTTAGTACATTTGTTATGGCATTTTAACCTGTGAACAACAGAGAGAGAGAGAGATTAAAATGACAAGTTATGTCAGGCAATAGAGAATCAAGGCCTCCCTTGTAGGCCTCATGCCAAGTGCAAAGGGAAGCTGGGAAGAGTGCCTGCAGTTTGATGGAGTCCTGCTATCTGAAGTACTTATATGGTCCCTATTAAATCACAGCATCCAAGCACCCTCCTTTTTCAGTGAGGGGGTCCACACAAGCCCCATGAAGTGCTGTTATCCCCATTTTACAGGCAGGGAACACAGGCAAGATCCTCAAAGGTAAGACACCTTGTTCCCATTAGAAGTCCGGGCCTAAGCAATGTGCCCAGGACCATACAGCACGCGTGTGGCAGAGCAGGGACTGAAACCTCAGTCCTGCATGCCCCAAGCTGCTGGATCATGTTTCCTCGTACTTGGTCTCTACAGTTTAGGTAGGACTGTTGATCCCAAAAGCAGCATCACTGCTTAAAGAAATAAAGCCACAGCTTAAAGATACGAAGTCACATGTACGTCATGCCTCAGAGCCAGGAATAGTAATCAAATACGCGTTCATCACACACATAAATAATCCTGAATAATGCTGAAAGACCCTTCAGTCATGGGTCCACCATGGAGCTCACCTGCAGTGCTTGCACTTCACTCCGAACATCATGCTCCTCTGACACACGTGGCACATCTGAGATAACCAAGATTTTGTAGAGAATCTAAGCAGGAGGGAAGGGAAACATTACACTGGGAGAGTCGAAACAAAGCCACTGCGTCAGCCCAACGAGCACTGTAAACTGGCTGCAGTCAGACAACGTGCCCTCTAAGAAAAAGGAAACGGATTCTCTTGGAACTGTTGTTTTCTTTTTTTCCCCCCCTCAATGAAAAGGAGCTGAAGAAAGCCAGCAACAGCATGGAGCTGACATGGGAAGCTTGTGTAGAACAAAAATCTTCTGTACAGGGGGCAAATTCTGCATGAGTGGTCCAGGAGAAAGTTGGAGATGAGCTTGTCTGTCAGGAAAACCACTGAACACACGAATACCCACTTGTTGCTCTCCTCACTGCTGGATCCCACAGCTTTGCAAAGAGGAAACTAAGCTTGCAGAGACCTCTCTCTAGCACAAAACACTGGAGTTACAAACCATTAGCAATCCAGGAAACGCCAAGTTAAAGCTAAACTTCCAAAGAGGGGCACCTAAGCCACCTTAAAATGGCTTCATTTGTCACCACTGCAAGCTCCAATAAAATAGGATGTTGCCCCCTTCTGAACCACCCAGTTGGTTTCCCCTGCGGCTCAAACGGTTTTTGCCATTTACCTGTGTGTGACAGATAAGCCAATGTCTCTTCGTACCATCTGAGGGGATATATGAGGAATATCTGTTGAGGGAGCACATAATGCAATTCAGAAAGAGTACTTGCCTCAAAAAGTGTACCCATGGTTTGAGACAGCTCTATAAATTATATTTCTAAGATAAAAAGCAATACAGCCTTTAAATAGAGCGCGAATACATGGATATATGCTTCTAAAAAAATCAGTGCAGCTTAACATTAGTTTATCTTTGTTCCTAGTTTAGGCTGGGGTATACAGAAGCACTGCGGGGTGGGGGGGCACCCAGTGCCCACTGATTTGACACATGAAATGGGAACCCACCCCTCTCAGCCTTCACCTAACGGGCCAGGGTCCTCTTCAACACTGAGATTAAATTTGTGCAAACTGTACTCCTATTCAGAAATACTTGCTCTCACAGGGCAATTCACTTAACAGGAGGAAAGCACTATACGTACCTTGTAACGTTAGCGAGGGGGTCATTAATAGATGGGCAGGGGGGGATAGCAAACTGCAGCATCCTCTTTTTTTTTTTTTTTTCAAATGTCCAACAAGGGGACAGATTTAATTAGAAAGCTGTTGCATCACATCCTGTCTTACAACTATGAAACAAGAGTTGTTTTCTTAGTAGTGCTTCTCAGCAGGAGGTTTTACACTGCTTCTGCTAAGGAAGGAAATGTCTGTGTTTTACATTTGGGGAAACTGAGGCAGGGAATGAAGGAGTGACTAGACCATGATCACCCAGCAGGCTAGTGGAAGCCGTGGGTTCTAGGTGGCTTAAATCCCAGTCCAGGCCCACGAGCCACACCGCCTCCAAGCACTTGGCTTGACATGAGAATTGAAATGCTTCCTCAGCCTGACAAAGGGTTTTTAAACCCAAAAGCTTGCTAAAAAATTTTTTCCCAACTATTTAAGTTGGTCTAATAAAGGATATCGGATTCACCCAGAGAAGCTTGTCTGCCTAAGAACCTGCCTTACTTTCTTAATGCGATATGCGGTCATGCAAAAATCAAGTTTCCATTAGCAGCCACAGCCCTATCCAGGGACCCTGGAAAATCCATCACTGCAATATCTCATTCTGTCCCTAGATGGCACCAGATCCCTTTTCATGATAACATCATTGAACATTTAAGGCACCCATGTTTTTCAGTGTTATTCATTATGCTTGAATCAGAAACCATTTTTTTTCCCCAAAGATAAGCTTCCTAGGACTACGTAATGGCTCTATTTCTTTAGATGTAAAACGAGGCAATGGTGCCCACAAATGAAGTTAAGGATTTAACTACCGGACATTGATACAAAGGGGTCTGGAATCACAACACTTAAGAAAAAAAACCGTAAGTCAGCTTCAACTTCAGTCCAATCTGTAAAATCTCAAGGTTTCTTTGGATTAATCTTCTGAAGAGCTAGTGTGGACAAAAAGAGGACTGAACCTGCAGCTTGATGCAACTATACCGGGGTGAATGCATCCACAGTGAAGACTTGCAAAGGTAGCAAAGAGGAACATACTGCAGGGTACAGGCACACAACTCCCCCCCTGTGGACAGTGAACTGAAGATGGCCCCAAAGTCTCTTACCGAACCTAGAAGGGGAAAAGAAAACAAACAAACAAACGAACATTTTTGGACATGAATAAATCAGGTAAAGGGAGATACAAACTTCTCCCTGGAGCACACACTGGATTGCAACCTTTCAGGTCGAGGTTTCAAATTCAACCTCTGCTTTTGAAGCATCTCTTCACCTGCCATCAGTCAGTCCTGTGCAAAAGTGACAAAATTCCCCAGAACTTCCTTCGACAAGTTGGTTTGGTCAAGAAGGTTGGGATTTTTCTAAGGGGCATGAGGGCAGGGCACCCAAATAATTATGGTGTCCAAGTGCCTCTGAAAACCTGAGTTACAAGTTCCATGTAAAACAACCAAACCAAAACCCCGAAAACCCCCCACAGAGGACACACAACTCAGAGGACGTGTGAGGTCTGTTTGCCCCATTGAAGTCTCAGCATCAATTAAACGATGCATGAGTCACCACACAGCCTTGGGCCCCACTGAGGTCAGGAGGAGTCTGACTTCAGTAGAATCCAGGATTTTCTCATTGGATTTAAAACAAAAGTTATACGCTGACCGTAGACCTTTTCAGTTCAAAGGCATGCCTTTCATCCATTTTCAAATGGAAGTTATATCCTTGCAGCGATCAGAGACCCAACAGGGCTAGGGGGTCAAGAGAAACTTTACACACCCTCACACTGAAAAGCATAGGATTCATCACATGGCCCCATGTGATTTTTTCAATAAACTCTTTTATGCAGATCAGTGAGCATGACAACGTTGCACCATCAAAATCATGGCTCTGAAGAGAGCTGGGCACTGAGATCCAGCACACGTTGCCTCCATCTTAACTCACAAATTGGCAACCTCCCCATATGTAAGAGGGAATTTCTCTCCTCAGCTCAGGGAGAGCACACAAGCAATTCCCTTGTAAAGGCAATCTGTAAAGCTAGGTCCTTGCTCTGAGTTCTGTGCATTGGTACTGCTTGGTGCCAGCTGCAGTGTTCGGATCTTATCTAGGCTTCCCCATAAATTGGGGTATTTCTTGGCCACTTCCATGTATTAATACAGTGCTTTTTAACCTCCCTCATCTCAGGTTTTCTAAAAAAGCATGTCACAAAACCAAAGCTGACATGCAAATCTGTACACAAAGATCATTTCTTTTGTCACCGAGACACTAAAAATGGGGCAGCTGTTTAAAAGCCCACAGCAAAACCCAGCGTTGAGCAAACAGCAACCCAGTGAACTGCAGAGAATGTAGGTAGGCAGGGTATAATTGCTGGATGTGGCATTTAGGCATGACATTGTTGCAAAAAATGTTATGGGAACCTCAGCAAATGCAAAGTTATCCAAGCCTCAAGGGTAAAAATACAAATCTCAAATAGATTGCAGCCACAAGCCCCCTTCCCATGAATGCTGTGCTGTGGCCTCTGCTTAAGGAGGCTGGTGAAGGAACAGTGGCACTGTGACCAGGTCTCTAGACACCATCTCCTTCAACATCTGGATCCATGAAAATACTGATACTGGTCCAAGCCAGCTTGGTGTAGGAAGTGTGGTGGGAGAGCTGCACAAGAAGTTGCAGGCCTGGCACCCCCGGGGTAAGACTTGTAGGGCATGTATATCTACTTCTCAGTTTCGGTCACTATAGGACACAGGGTCTGTTTCACTCTCCATCACTTCCTGGTTACTTTGGCATCCAAGTTACATGCCTTTGCACTGGAATACTCCATGTAGTCAGCCTCCCCGATAAAACATAGCCCAAGCCCCATGAGCAACGGAGGGACTGTCCCGTACTTACTTTACTGGAGGAAGTTCATCTATCCTGTTGCCCAACTGCGATTCATGGGACTTGCTTCTTGTGAGGGTTGGGAAATTAGGGAACAGATGAAAAACTTTCCGTGAAGGAGGAGGGGGAGTCCGCGGAGGTTTGAACTTTTGTTTCCTCTTTGACTGAGGGGTGGTTGGCGGCGTGATGGTGATGCTATGCGGAGTCCGAGGTGTTACTCTACCGCCATGGGCAGGGAAACTACAAAGGTCCAGGAGGTTGTTATCTGAACAGGCAGAAGGTCCTTGACTCAAGGCCAGAGACTCTGAGGAGGGCAGAGTGGACACTGACACAGAGCGCAGCTGGGGGCTGTTGCCTTTTGCCAGGTGTGATATGCCATGAGTCCACGTGGGTATTGGGGCACAGAAGGGCTCCAGCAGCTGTGCGGAGCTGTTCTCTCGGCGCGCATCAGGAAGGCTCCAGAGTAGATCGTCTTTTAACTCGCCACCTGTTCACCAACGAGATCAGCATTAGCAAAGGATGAAAACCCAACATGGACTTTCTAGAACAGGTTTTTCCCTAGCAGCTGTTTCACTCCTAAGACTTTTCTAACCACCAGCAAAAATTACTCTTAAAATGACTGCAAGGGAAACAGTTCCCCTTTCCTCAACTGCAGCCACGCACTTCAAAAGTTTGTATGGCTGCACTGCCAGCCCGGGGCCAGACCGACAGAGGTACCGGGGCAGCTAAAGATGCTGAACAGTCACCTAATGGTATTCACAAAAGTGTCCCAACAGGTCAAGTGCCTAACTCCCAGTGGAAATCTAGGGGATTTAGGTATTACACTTACAGAAGCCTGTAAATCCCATTTGATAATTATTAGCATGTGTAGAAGTGATAATGCCTCCATAAATGTGGCAGACAGTGAAAGGGAAGGGGAGGGGATCTCTTCTATCAATAATTAGACTGTCATGCCCGTGCCCACTACTGGTGCCTACCAATGGCCATCACTTACTACATGCCAGATATCTTCAATATCAAAGTACAGGTGCTGCCATTAGAGCCAGAGTGCCAGTATTCTTCCCCAAAGTCCCATGTTTATACCCATTTATCAGTCCTACAAAAGCTACTGAGGATGGGCCCTGGACTAAAGTAAACCTCCAGAGCTTTCCAGAGACTACTGCATCTTCTATAAATGCCTCTGCTCAAGGACCTCCTTGAACTTCAGAGGGCTCCTGTGAAGCAGGCCAGTATTACTTGCTCCCAGCAGGCTCCTGTTACGGGAGTGAGATGCTGAGCGACAGGAGCCTGCAGGCAGCAAACTTCCAGCACGTGAAGGGGGATCACTCGCATATTAATAGTTATTGTTATAGTTGTGACAGCACAGGGAAGGAGAGAAGCAAGATTTTGGAAGGCGAGGTAACATCTTTTGTTGGGCAAACTTGACCCTTGTCTCTCAACTATACAAGCTTTCAGGCTTCAAACACCCAACAGCAGGGTGGGAGCCGCTGCAGTCCAAGCTAAGACAACTGCTTCAGTTCAACTTAATTTATGTTAATTATTTTCCCCACTTGGGGGTAGGGGGGAATGGGCAGTTGTCCCTCACAAAATCAAGTACGTGCTTAAGCAATCTGACATCAAGGGCATTAAACATCTTACCTACAATCATAAGAGTCAGTGGCAGAGCTGATAGTAAAACCCACAAGTCCTGGCTCCTAGCTCCCTGCTGGGAAAGATACTCTTCCGAGGAACAAACTTGTAAATACCCCTAGCTTTAGCTCCAGTGTCATGTCTGAGAGGAGACTGTGACACTTTTCCCAATCTATAGGCAATGGCTCTTTTGTCACTGTGCGTGGAAAGTACTTGAAAATCCATCGTGGAAAGATCAGAAGAAAAGGGAAAAACCCAAAAAGGAAAACACAAAATCAAGTTCTTTGCGCACTTTTCCATTTGCTTGTCCCTCCATTCACCAGGGGTATGAATGGTCACGTTACCAAAAGGAAATGACACCTTTCAGCAACAGAATGGGTACCAAGAGGAGATCTGTTGCAGATCAGTAACAGTTTGCTGCAAGCAGCACACGTACAAATCCAAAGGTGTACGCACCGGAAGGCAGAAAATAGCATCATGGGGATCCAAGCATCCGTTTCCAGTGATGCTAGACCAGACCCAGTCACATTTCTGACTTCCCTCCTTGCAGCTTGAAGATTGTGCTGGGTTCTTCCTGGCTCTTACCTCACCAGCAACCTGGATTCTGCAAATGGCATTTAGCCAGCGCTGACGTGCAAAGGAGACCGAACCCAACTGCCCATGAAAAGCAGTGGACTCTGTTGCTTCCAACTGAAGTAAGTTCAGTGACTAAAAGCACACTTTGAACGCTTTCAATCGCTTGGTGCTATTAGATGCCCTACCACAAGGCTGAATTCAGAAAAAAAACCAAAACTGCTGAAAACCCCAAAACACCGAGTTGAGGGATACACCCGCACAGCCGCTCCCTCTGGAGCTGGCAGGGCCCAACAGGAATGATCTGCAAGTTCTGCTGCTGCGAACGCTGCGTTGGACATAGCTATTTGAAGGCTGGGGCATCAGACCCAAACCTCAGGACACAAGAAGCAGGTTTATTACAAAATCAACAGGGGGACATTTCTACGCAGCCATTTCCCAACCGCGGCCTCAGATGCACGCCCAGATCCAGACCGTGTCCATCACTGGAGCCTGACGTGCTTTCGGAAACAAAACTCTGCTTTTGATGCTGGTCACAGAACAAGGCCAGGGAGAAGATGCTCCAGAAATTTTAGGCCATCTTACAGAACAGGAAACAAGAAGGGGGAGCAGAGCAGCTGCCCAATTAGACATTAACTGCACAGAACAAGGACATTTCTACCTGTTTCGGTCACCTTCCTTAAGCAGCTGAGAGCTCCATTGAGCCGGGAACACTCCTCCTCCCTGGCACCACATCTCTTCATGGTTTCTTTCACCTTTGACTCGTTCATTTCCAGCAAGGCATCCAGGGTCAGCTCCTCTGGTATTCTCTGTGAAGAAACAGGTACAAAAAATGGCCACTGGTTTGTTTGATCCAGAGCATTTTCTGTAAAGCTGCCGCCTCACTGTCTGTGATCTGACTCACTCGTTACTCATCTCAGCTGCGATTCTCTCTCTCCAGATCACTGGGTCAGTAGCGACTGCACAGCACACCTCACGCAATGCCTAACAGCTGCTCCACAGGCTTCTCCACAATCCTTTTTCTATCTAAGCTGTACATAGGCAGATGTGGAAATGTGCTTTTTATCAGCAGCATATTACACTTGCTCTCCCAAAAGCATTTGAAGGGACGTTGGGTCCCGATTAGAGCAGTTCGAGTTGTTGAGTCACGATCCCTTATCTCCAGCACGGGAAAAGGGGGATTCCTTTTCACCACAATCTTCAGGAGCAATATTGGACTTTTTTGATCAAAAGCCTGGAAACTTCAGCTACAAATGTTTGGCGGATGCCACCCACAGGGGGGGGGAAAAACCCAACCCAACCTTTTATGTTCAATATAAACCCTATTCTGTCATTTGCAGAAGTTTAATGGTGGAAAAATTATGGAAACCCCTAGGAATATTTCCCAGGAAGATATCCTCATAGAAAGTTATGCCCAGAGCAAGCCACTAATTGGGGGAGAGGAAGAGACAAGGTGGGGAAGGGAGACTGGCATGACAAGGCTCAAATAAGATGAATACAAAAGACCCAGCAGGACAGGAAGCTTAAAAAAAAAGAGCTTGTTTCCTGCACAGGGTCACGTTTTGTTTTAATGCCCTTGTTCAGTGTTTCCAACATAAATTTGCAACAATTCAAATTAAAAAAATAAACTGGCCGGTAGAAGGTATGCAGCATCTGAGCCAAGCATCCCATTCCTAAGAATTCCCCCAAGGCTTTTGCCCAAACTCATGGTTGCCAACTCCCACAATTTAATCACGTTTTACAGCATTTGGGATTTTTCTTAAAGCCCCAACTCCTGGAACCATCTGATTACATGGCTATCCCAACTTCCTTTTAAAAAAATAATAATAATAAAAAAGGGGGAGGAGGGGAGAAGTGGAGGAGTTTCTCACACTTACTATCAGAAAGAAAGAAAAAGCCTGAGAAAATGAATCTTCAAGGCTCAAACCCCAAAGGCAAATAAAAAACAAGAATCAGGGGGGGTCGTAAGCAAAAGAAAGCCTCCTCCAAAAACCTCTGATCATTTTTAATTCGGGTCTCACGATGCCTTTGGGACCTGACTCATGATTTTGAATCCCATTGACGGCCGTGCTGCAGGCAAACCTCCTGAGATTGGACTAGGGTTTCATCCCCTACCCCTGTTCGGAAGCAGCAGTCCCAATAATTTTAGTGAGCTATTTTTAGATAAAGGGAAAATAACCTATCCAGAAAAGACAAAAGAAAAATCTCTATAAAGGACTAGCAAGCATTTGTTCTGCAACACAAGGTGTCTGAATGGGACCAAAATGGCAGGGGACTCACAGAAATGCCCGGGAATTTTGAAATAACAGCAAGCAGAATACGGGACCAGACTAAGCCATGCCTAGGAAGAGCTTGGTGATCTTTTCTTTTCCTTCTATAATCAGTACTAGCAAACAACAACAACAACACAAAGGCCCCAACTGAGACTGCATTATTATTCACTGTCCTGCACGCCTGAATTTACAAGATGCCAAATTTCCCAAATCCCATGGGAGCATTTGGTCTTGAACGATTAACAGCTGGATTTGAAGTGTGGCAAATGAAGACCCCAGTCGACTCACGGGGGATCTTTAACCCGTTCCAAACTTCACCAGTATAAAGGAGACTGAGACATAGAAATGCTTTGGGTCAAACCTGGGACGTCCTTACCCAAACTGGACTGTCTGAGGTTCTCCTATCTCTAGGTTTTGTTGAATAGGAATCAGATTTACTTCTCAAAAGCAGGAGTCCAGACATAAATCACGGTCCAACTGCCTGCAGATTATTTAAATTATTTTAGGTATTCTCAAATGCTCAGCGCATCGTTCCTGGAGTTAACTAACCCGAGGAAAAAATCCACTACAAGGGTTTCTCTCTCACCTTGCACTCAGTAACTCTTCAGCAGGATTTTACCTCCTGCTCTCCAACGCATGTGGCGAGAGCATGCCTCTTCTAGCAAAAAAAAGCCTTTGACTAAGATCTAAATCCTACCGACTTTCAGTAAGACTTAAGCGTCCAAGTCATTTCAGTGCTTTTAAAAGTGTTTACCCTCTGTTTAAAAGCAAAACCCAAAAGCACACGTAGTATGGTTTTGCAGAGAATGTCAGCCTAGGAATTAGTTGTTTCTGCTAGTTCACAAGCAAATTGATCCCTTTGGCTTCTGGCAAAACAGCAAGTCAAGTTACCTTCTAAAGCCAGGTCTTACCACAACTTTGTCCTCCACGCCGAAAACTGAGACAGAGACAGGCGGTGTGTAACTTTTAGTCAATGGGTTCAAAGTTCAGGGCTTTCCCATGCTCACAAAATGGAAAGAAATATTATGAGGTTTCAGCATTTCAAATGAGTCGTGAACAACGTTGCTAATATTTTGTTGCTAGGAACTTGTCGGTCACAAGTGCTATGCTGCTTCCCAAAAAATGTGACGTTGCGATCCAACATCTGCAAACAGGAACAATGTGGGACCAGAGTATGCTTCCTTCTGTAGTTTCGAAGGCCAAGAAGATAGTAGAATTGGACTGGTAATAGCGAATCAATGCCAATCTCTACTACAGGAGATAATTAACTCCTCGCCAAGCCCATTCCAGCATCCCACCCCCCACTGAAGCATCACAGCCCTTGTGTGCATTACTGAACAGGTTCGAAAGATGCAGGATACAGCCAGCAGGGGCCTTCGGACAGGGGGTCAGACTCTATGACCTATTGAGGTCGCTTCTGACCCTAACGTCAAGGCTGGAAAGCGACCTAGATTACTTTGCTAGTACTCTTCGCAGCCCTGTCATTCCAAAACTTAGCATAAGCCACAAAGTCTTGTTCCCCGGTATACCCACGCTCCCACTGTTCGAGGCATGACGCAGCAAGCAAGCAGTGACCCATTAGGAAGTCAGTCAGTAAACGCAACAGATTTAGAGTTTCTCCAAATTTTGTCCTCCAGATTTAAAATTGCAGGTATGAGTGGGTAGAGTGCGGGGGCCGTGGTTAGAGTTCAACACTGGGAATCAGAGGACCTGGTTTCCAATCCAGGAGACAAACAAATGCCAAAACAGCAAGATTCACCAAGGAACTTAGGCACGTGAAGGGGGGATTTAGGTAGAAGATGGCACCTGAATCAAAGAGAGCAATCGCCAGATGCCTCACCTAGCCCTCGAGACACTGCACTAATGGGCCATTTTGCATGTGGATTAAGGTCACTGCAGAGAGGAACTACCAAGCCATTACACGCCTGGTAAATTTGTGCATTTGATTCTTTCTACCCAAGCGCTGTACTTTCCACTTGGCCTTATTAAATTACACCCCATTTACTTCAAACCACTCCTGCAACTTGCCAAGATCATTTGGAGTTCTAACCCTGTCCTCCAAAAGGGTGTACAACTCTTCGCAGCTTAGTAGTCTGCAGATTTAATTAGGATCCACTCCATTTGTCCTCGTCATGAGTGCAAAACCGTGGAAGCCTGCTCGATATATCCTTCCAGTCTGACAGTGAGCAGCTGGAAAGCCATACTCACAAATGAGTCCTCAACCAGCTGTGCACCCACTTTTGAGTAACTTTACCTAGACCACATCCCCCAAGCCAGCTTATGAGACCGTCACGTCACAGCGACAGAAGATACTCCGCGGACATCGTGAGTTTGGTAGTCCAATTACTACTGCACCTACGTAAATGGAGCAATCCCAAAGAATCCTTCCTCTCTTTCCACTGATGCCAGAGAGCAGAATCTGGTCCTGTCAGGTCAAAAGAAGTGGGACAGGAAAAAAGAAAAGTATATTCTAAACACCCTGAAAGTGCAGGGTGGCAAGAAGAGAAGGCTCTAAAAACAAACAGTACAAAAGGAAGAAAAGGGTCCCGGATACAGAAACACAAGTGCATGATGGCAACACATCCTTGCTCGCGAAAACTCTCACTCGAGCCAGCAGCTCTCTTGGCCACGAAAGCTGGTGCACAGCAGATTGCACGGCTCAGCAATCTGTTGCGTCGCACTGCAGGGTGGGCCACGTATAATTTCTCCCCCCGGCACCGCTTCTTCCCACGTTGTCTGGTGCCTGCGCAGAACTCCAGGGCATGCTGCAGCTCTCCCTGCGCATCTGGCTCACAGCTTCCTTTTTACAGTCGTTTGGATCTGAACCACTCTCTGGAGTGCGAGCCCCTGCCCTTGCCCCTGCCCTGCAGGGTACCGAACGCTACCTAAGAGATGCCCGATAGCCTCGGCTCCCAAGGTGGCTTGTGGGTCTAGCTCTTACAAGCAGAAAAGCCAGCTTGCCCTGAAGGGCTGGAGCATGCCCACTGGGGACCAGGATTTTCAGGAGCTCAGGTCCCGATTGCCATCTAAATACTGCCAGATAATCAAAAACTCTTCGGACAACATGTGCAGAGCCCCCGGCTGCCACAACAGTGGCTGCTGGGTGCCAACTGCTTTGGAAAACCTGGCTTTGCAAGTATATCCCTCCTCCCCACCCAAAAAACAAACAACGCACCCTATTAAAACCCTAGGATTGCATCAAGACAGAACATATGACCTGGGTGATGATAAGCACAAGTGGGCAGCTGAGGCATCAGTCTGCATCTGTCCGAAGGCAAGAGCCTCAGTGACTCAATGGTCCGACATGCTGCGACAGCTCATAGGAACTGACACTTCATAATCTCAGCTCGGCCACGCCAAGCCCTTGCCAACAGCAAAAAACAGAAGCTCGCTTGTGCTGTAACCAAGCAGTCCCTCTCTGTTCTCACCTTCCATCGATCCCCATCCCACAGTGACTTGCATCCTCTTGAGTGGAAATGGCAGAGGGCCAGGGACTGCTCTCTGCTGCCAAAGCAGGGCCACCCAGAGCAGATTCAAGAATGCGGTGGCCTTTACCGGGGCTGAAGAGCAGAGAAGGGGGTCAAAGCCAGTGCCTGGGAGCTAAACTCTAGGACATAAAGCAAAGAGAACCTCAGAAAGAAGATGTCAAGAGGCGGAGACACCCATCTGGTTAGCAGGTCCCTTTCCAGTTCTGGGTACCACCACGCCAACAACCCGTTTTTGGGAAAGGCTCCTCCACCAGTAGCTGCCCACCCTGGTCACAGGCAGAAACCGACTGTGGTGCCTGGTGCTGAGGGCTACATTACCTCCAAGCAGCTTCCCCATTCACCCAGGCAGTTAGCAAACAAGTGACCCCATGATAAGCTGCCCACCTATCCTCACCTTCATTTGGCTCGTAGGATGCTTGTGTGTGCTGGGGGAGGGATGGGGAGCTGTGCTTTTTGTCACACTTTACCAGCAGGCCAGGATCAAGCCTGACTTACATACTGCTGGAAAAAAAAACCTTGCAGCCACAGGGCTACCCATGCCTCAGCTACATCCCATGATGATTTCTGCCTCTTCCCTGGGGTATTGACCCTTCACACTCGTGCCTTTTGGCAGGTTGGAGGATGCAACAACCCACTGTGTGGTATTGGGCCTGGTCTCCACAGTTCTCATACTGGTCTTGCTAACTCACGATACTGGGTATGTATCGTGCTGCGATGGTTACGCAGCAGAACTGGAGTACATCACAGGGTTCAGGTCCTTAGCCCCTGTGGAGGTGAGGTTTTGTGAGCCAACCAGGGGCATGCACAGCAAACAGCTGCTAGGGACCACTGAGGTGCTCCAGCTGAGTGGGGAAGAAGCATCCTTTGAAGTCAAGGCCACAGCAAACAGCTAGGCAGCTCGGCCCTTGGCAACAGTGCTGCTGCTGCAAGTCACAACTGGGTTGCAAACTCTCCTGATACGAATATCCCAAGTTCTCCTGAGCAAGCACAATCCCTAGGATAGGTGGAGCGCTCTCTGTAGCAGCACAGGTGTTTCTGTATGGGAAGCAGGGGGTAAGCTGTAATAATAAAAGATGCCTTTATTTTAGGGATATAGCTGCACTGACATCATAGCACGTAGCATGCGTGTACATACTGAGCTAAATGAGTTAGCTCTGTCTGCATTTAGCATAGATAAGACCTAAAGGGGGAAAACTCCTGTTCCCTGTTGCAAGCGGTACAGAGAATGCCATCCTGGCCAGGCTCCCAACCAACTGCAGAGCACAGAGTATTTGCACACCCGGGGGACAGCTCACACCCAGGACACCAAACACCACAGAATTCCTGCCCTGAGCAATGAGCTTGGGCCCCTGCCCTGTCCGAGGAAAACTGAACGTGCCAACATTTGCTGAGTGGGCACAGGGCTCTGCAGCGGCATCCCTGGCTTTGCCGTGCCCTTAGCTCATCCCCAGACCCAGCTGGTTTGCACAGAGTCGTGCCTTGCACAAAGTTGGATCTTGTTCTTGCTCCCGTTGAACTGAAAGGCCAAAAAAATGCAGCCTGGCCCATTCTTGCAATCTGATCCCACACCCAGGGAGATCTGATGTTTCTCTTTCAACTCCACCTCCCTAACCCAAGAATCCTAGCCCTCCTTTCATCCATCTTTAAAGTACATTTCTAGCCCTCCAGCAGAAAAAAAATAATAATAAAAAAAAAAAAAGCAGCTTGGACATATGACCCAAACGCAAGTGTACAGAAACCAGAAGGCAACATTAGGGTGTAGGGGAAGAAGGGTTTAGAGAGAGAGAAAAAAAATGTTCCTGATTAAGCCAAATCTCCAAAGCCCAAGGGTCCTGACTTTGGATTTTTTAAAGGCCTGGAATTCAAAACACTCGCTGGCTTCAGCAGATGCCAGCTCCTTAAATCAATCTCTTCTTTTAGCCAGGACGTGGCATACTACTAGGAGCTTTAGCACCTCCTACATGGCGGTGCGGCTCCAGCAGGCACAGCAGAGCAGCACGGAGAGAAGACATTAGCAGCTGATGCCGTCTTCTGAGCTGTACTGCAGCCTGTGCCGCATTTGCAATGAGATCTGATGCTTTTCTTGCATCTCCACCTCCTGGACCCAACGTACAGCTGCCTCTCCAGCCCTGCAAGTGAAGTGTGAGGCTACTGTTCTCCTTCTCTCCAGCAGTTTAATTTTAGAAAGACAGAATGGCAAGTTGCAGGCAAGTCTCAGCACAGAAGAGGAGATTATCTTTAAACAATCCCAATGACCTTGAGTTGGGAGGGCTCAGACAGGCTTTCTGAATCTGCTGCCAGGCCCCAGGACACGCGACAGAGGAAACTAAGCCTCGAGGAAAAAAATAAGAGGCTTTCCTTAAACAGCCACTCATGTGCTCTACATATGTGGTGGCTTAATATAAAACTGGTCGACCTGATCCCTGCAAGATTGGCCTGATGCGATTTACGTGTGTTAGCCCCCCCTGGCCAATGCGATAATCATGCGGGTCACTAGTTCAAGATGGCACTTAAAAAGCGGGCTCGGTTTTAGTCCTGGCAGCACCTCCTCTGCTGCCAAGTTTGGCGAAGAACGTTCTGCTTGACGTGCTTTGCAAACGACCCCAACCTCGCTAACTCCACGGGCTTGCAGCCTAGCTGCGCTGGATTCGCAGCAGGCAGGCGAGAAGAGCGAGTCCAATGGCGCCTACTCCACCCACCTTTCCTGGATGGCAGGGCTTTAAAAAGTGCAAGTGGCTTCTACCCACTAACCCCAGCACAAGCATGCATGGAAGCTGCCACCCAGAGGGTGCTCGGTGCTGTAAATAGAGCACCTCATACCAGACATTACCCTGAAGTTCAGCCTGTCCTGAAAGCACAGCTACCCGTCCAGCTGTCATTTGAGTTCAGGAGCAGGCACTGGGTGGGGATATTTTAAGGAGAGTGGCAGCTGCGAGACACTTGCATGGGACATTTGCATTTATGCTGCCCTGGGAAGGCTGGTAGGCTTGCTCCGCTTTCTGCCCGTCACTAAGGCTAGGGACAGATGTTCAAAAAGCCCAAGGCAGAATCAATCCAAGTTATGTGGTTTTTCTGTAAGCTGCGTAGTTTAGATCAGTAGAGAACAGAGCATACATACATATGCCTTTTGATGGGGAGGGGGCAAATTTTAGACCAGTGTGTGTGCGCCGAACTTCTGTTATGGGTATAGACCGGTTTCTGATCGCTTATAAAACCCGGCCTACAGGAGTGTAGCATAATACATCTGTTTGTTTGTCCAGAGGAGTACACAGAGGCACCACATAAAAAGCCAGTTTTCCTGAAGTGGCAGGAAGATGCTGATTTGCTACCAACGCATAGTAACTGTCTTCTTCTTGGTTTCTGTTTGGAAGGGGCACATGCATGTGGTTTAAGGGCAGCAGGTCTCACAGCTGGACAAAGCCAGAGGTGGCAAGGACCTAGCTAACAAAGGTCAAAGCATCACCGCTGAAAGAGGCAGGCTCGATCCCAAGCACGACTGACACTGCCCTCTCTTTGTGCAGATTAATGCATGTGGCAGGGGCTGGTGACAACCAGGGCCAGATACTGCAGTGATGGGTACAGCATGGGAACCTACACAGGCTCTGCTCCCATTGGCCTCATCGTGAAGACTCCCACAGGAGTTTTCTTGAATACCCTTCAATGTATTCAGGACTGTTGGGGGTGGGGGGAACCTCACCCTTCCCTGTTTTGTGCGACACGGATCCTTTTTTGTAATAAGGGGATTTTGCCCTCTTGGACTTGGCCAGAATTCCCCCTGCCATTAGTGCTGTACAGCATGTTAGGCAGCGGTTGCTGAATGGGATCATGAGAACAGGAAGTGCTGTAAACTCAAGCTACCGTAGCTGGGCTTCAGCCTGGATCGGTGCATCTCTGCCTTGCAAGGGTGATGGGCCAGGGATCAGCACACAACTTCAAAGAGACCATCTCTGTCTGAACTGCCGCAGACTTCCTGCGTGACCCTGGACAAGTCACTTTGCTTCCACGTGCAATAGTTTTGCAAAGACATGTTGGGAGAATAAACACGCGTGAAAGATGATGAGATGCTGGAGATGATAGTTACAGGGCAGGGTCCACGTTCAACAAGCTGCCGAGACACAGGGCCTGCTTTCCATCTTGGAACAGCTCACTGTTGCCAGTGCACTTCCAGTCTTACTCACCATACATTGCTCAGAAGTCGTGACCTAAGGAAGCTCCACGCTAGGAAATCACTCCTGAGAGGACTTTTCTACAAAAGCTTCCTGCATACCAGACATACGGGCTGTGCACTTAAGAGTCTTCATGCCCGAAATAGTGCACCAATCCTCGGAGCCTCTGACCAAGCCAGGCAGCCTTTCCCCCGAATAAGCCACAGGGTGGAAATTCACCCGTTGGTGGCCTAGGCACTGCTGGTGTCCAATTTAAACCTCTGAAATCAGGCTTCAGTGATTAGCTTTGAGTCTTGTGCTACCTTTGTGCCCCGTGCATGAACTGCAGCTGGAGGAATGAACTCGGTGCTCGAGGTGCTGTCGATTCCAGAACACAACATGCATCAAAAAGAAAAAGCATCGTTAGCATTGCTTTGGGATCTGTTTTGCCTCAGTATACTGTGGCATTTACCTTCCTTTAAAAGGCTGCAAAAATCTTCAACAAAGCCCATACAACAGGCATGCAGCTGGTTTCTTGGTCTCTCAGGTTTACTTCCAAAAGGCAGCTCTGTCTCATGCAGCTTTCAGTGGTACCCAGCACCTGGTACATTTTAGTGCAGTTACTGAGGCTGGTGCCAAAACCAGCTCTTGGGGCCAAACATACCATATATCATGACTCTGGACACGGACAAAGCAGTGGGTGTGAACTGGTGTTAGCAAGGTGAAAGTTTTGGCCAAGTTTCCCTCATGTAGAGAAGTCGATAGGGGTACGAATACCAAACACGCCCATTTAAAAACTATCCGATAGCAGAACGGAGCACTCTGGGAAATGGTCCTGCCTGCTCCTCCCCTGTATGGGGAGCGGGAGGTGGCAGGGGCTGTCTTTACAAAGCAGGGTATTTATCGAGGCCCTAAACGCCCCTTCTTAATCAATACCTAGCTAGAGGGTGGTTGGCTGGGAGTACGAGTAGGAGAAAACCCATTGCCTGCGATGCTTCAAACTTCAGCTGACAGCTCACCATAAAGCACGAGGGAACGCGCCAGGAAGACCTACTTTAAACAAGACAAGTTTTCTTCGACTGCACATTCTACGCTCGGTGTGAAGCCTGCTGTTGACATGGGGCTGGAAGTGGCTCTTGGGGCTAGAAATAGTTGACACGATGGCTTTGGACACTGGCCAGCAAATCCAAACAGGGATGACAGTTTTCAAACTGGCGTCTGTGTTTGGGGCTCGTGCCCCACGTCAAGGGAAACTCTCTAAACAAGGGAATCTTTGCCAAAATTTATTTTTTTAAAAAAGTGAATGGCACTTAGGGATGAAATGCAGTGCAAGCTCTACCTTCTTTTCTGTCCTATCATCTGTGCGGAGTGATGACAGGTGAAGGGAGGAGACCAGATTTTTAGTGCCTGTTCTCCCAAGGGCCTCCCGCTGACCGAGCGGGGAAGCCTGCATCAAAAGCAGAGTTATTAGCTCTCGTGAAAGTGCTGCTCAGTTCTTCAGGATGGCCTGCAAGGCCGTGACATATGACCTTGCTATGAAGCAACATTACAAGGAAAGCGAAGGCTCCAGGTGCGACGAGCAAAAAGAAACCTGACCCAGAAGTCCAACCTCACACGAGCGATTATCTCCCCCATCAGCTGCGCCAGACAAGCCCAGCCTGGTGGCATGCCACTGGGTTCAGCTGGCCACCACACCGACTTACCCGTCAGAGGGCAGACGGTGCAAAGGGAGGTGCCAGACTCCTGGAACAAGCCAAGTGAGCAGCGTGCAGCCATGCACCAATCGAACAAAGTTAACAGCTCAGCCCGCTCAGTTATCAAACAGGCTCCCAAACCCCTGCAGCAGCTGCGCAAAACCAGAAAGACCTGAACCAAGGACAGACCAGTGCAAACGGGAACCAATGGAATGAGTCCAACCTGGCCTCCCTCTGTGCTCTGCTGTGTCAGGCCTTGCCCTGGGTTTGGCCAAACACAAATCACTGCTGGTAATTTTAGAAGGCTGGAAACGCCCAGCTCCCATGCCTTTTGTCCTCAGTGCTAATGGGCAACAAGTGATGGCTTACAAGTAAACAGAGCAGTTCGTGCATGCACGCACACACACTGGTAGACGTATGCATTTCCCAGGCAGAATGGTTATGTGCCAGCAGTGCAGCACTTCGCACCATCAGTGCTCTGTGGTGGGAGAGACCCGGTTACTGACAACGCGTGACTCTTGACCCCCCCACATTTGCAACGAGCTTCCCAGCACCACTAAAAACAGCCTTCCAAACTTGATTGACTAGAACCCCTGCCGTGACAGCGCCAGGCTAGTTCAGACATGTTGTTTCGGCAGAGAAAGGCAACTATCTTCTCACGTTACCTTTAAAGTCTGTAACAGGTTACATGCAGGAGTGAGCAAAAGAGCTCAGCATTTTCAAGGATTTTTTTCCCCTATGTTTAAAAACCCTGCGCGCACAGGTTTTCTTTTCTTTTTTCCTTTAGTCTGCCAACAGACTCACAGAGCCGAGACCCATCCGTGGTTCCTGCCTTTTCTGTACCAGAAGCCAGCTCGCCACCCCGGATACCGGCCGCCACATAGCACTGACAAGAGGGCAGACTAGTCAAAATCCCCTGACACCTGCTCAGGTGTCCTCAAGGCAGGATTCCCAGGTAGAGGACCCACCCTGGGAGGTCAAGTCACCACCCAAGGATTTTACCTGCTTGCTTTCTCTCACTAGAGAGACTTGTCCGCCCAGCCACACTATTAGGAAGATTCTCTCCTACCATCGCAATGCCATGCTTGGTTTCTTTTCACCATGCTGACTACCTTGCACACAACCCTCCCCTGCACACATCCCCCACTAGAAGACATCTCATCTCACAAGTTATTTAAAAAAAAAAAAAAGGAGTCTTTGTCCATTTCCAGAAAGTTACACTAACAACAACCCCTGCATGGAAGACAGCAACAGCCTGATCCCAAAGCAGAGCCATTTCACCCATTTACCTTGACAAAGCCTACATGCTGCCTGGTGAGAGGCATAATAAAGAGGAGGGAAAAAAAAAAGTCCTAGCAACTGGCTTGTTGAGAGCAAACTTGAACAACTTACCTGTCACAAGTACATATTCATGGAAAGCAACAGGAGCACTTGGATTGTCCACCTACCTCTGGGTCTGCTAACTCTGCACAAAACAGCCCTCTTGCTCTTCGCAGCGTCACTGGCTGCCTGTCCTCCATGTTCCTAGGAGTTTTAGCTATTGCCCAGTGCCATAAACAGTGCATTGTTATTACTGCAGTCTCTTCCAGAACTAAAGGATTTTACAAGTGGTCATTATTCTTGTTTTAAATATAGGTTTTCAAAGAAGATGACGGCAATTATACACCACGGAGAGCTTTCCAGCTTCACAATGGCTGGAGCAAACTCACTGAGCAAAAAATAGGCTTGACTGCGGACTGGAGGAGTCAGCAGATATTTTAAGTTGGAACTGGAGCTCTATTTCTGACAAGAGAGCCCAGGAGCTTCTGCGCTTTCCTGCACGGCAGCTTTATTTTTGGAGAGAGCTGATGAGGCGTGGTGATGACAGGGGGCGGGAGGAGGCAAGCGCATTGTGCCTCTAATTGTCAAGCTGAAAACTCCTTGCAATTAGAGCACGTTTCAAAGCATGGCACTGCAGATTAGCAAAGCCAGCGCAATGCTGTGGCAGTGTTGGAAATAAAAGGGCATCTGCCCATTAAAGTAAAAATAGACAGGAGCCATGTGTGAATGCATCTGATAGACAGCATGCTCCAGTGGACAGCCCAGTGGATAGTGGGAGCCAGGAGGTATGAGCTGTCACTGCTGGTCTGCTGTGTGCCTTTGGGCAAGATACTTCACCTCCCTGTGCCTCTGTTTTCTCTTCCCATGTTGTGTCAGTCTCCTCTGTTTAAAGCATAAGTGCTTCAGGGCAGGGGCTGTCTCTCCCCAGGTGTTCATAGCAACCAGTGCATGGACCCGCACTGCCACCCCACCATGTGCAGCGTTTCAGCCATATCGCACAGAGGAAGTCTTCCAAAAGCGTGCACGAGACAATGCTTAAGTCATTAAGGCACTTTCTAATCTAGATTCCTATTTTCAAGAGGGATATTGACTCTTAGCAACTTGAGCTCTTCAGGCAACTCTTGCCAACCTCACTCTTCAACAGTAGCTCCCCAGTGCTACAGATGATGTCCAAGCTCACCACCTACTATACAGAGGGAACCGGGTCCAAAGGGATGAAGAGAACCAAAGCCAGAGGTTATCCACCAAGTCAGTGGCAGTCAGGCCAGGGTCTCTTCTGATTCAGTGTCCTACCTGCTGTTCAGTGGGCTTGAGCACTCCTCACACCCTAGGCACAGCTCTACATTCGGTGCAGCAACGTGAAAGTGTTACGTGGCCAGCAATACTTCCCCTTACAAAGTACGCTTTTTGCAAACTGAGATCATTAGGAAAACATTCAACTCCAACCTGGACATGCTTGAGGGTGTATAAAAACACACACTTAGAAATCTAAACACAACCCGTGGATGCCTAGGATGTAACACTTCCAGCTGGGTGGGGGAAGAGCCCTTACACCTCACTATTTGCAACTCAAATGGTGCAGCCCTGGAAGCTGTAAATGAAACGGTGCATTCAGCAAGAGGCAGAGACAAGCCATATGAAGTGGGATGGGGCAGGGGAAGAGGTGGGGAGGACACATAAATAGCAAAAAGTCAACTGGATTTGGAAAAAGGCAGCTAATTGGCCAAGGTCGGGTCTTTCTTTTCCCTACTGACATGAGGCTTCAAGTGCTCACTCTCCCATGTCCACTCAGTAATTAAAAAAAGCTTGAGTGTTCATCTTGTCCCTCCCGCCCAGCTCAATGTTACTATAGCAGGGAACAGCTGCCTCAAAAAAAAACCCCAAAACCCCCCCCGCAGCATCCCTTGGCAGTGAGGCAGGTTGAGAATTCAAGAACTGAGATCAAAACATGAATGCTTCACACAGTGCTACTGTTTCCAACCCTCAGAGCAGAGGAACAAGACCGCCTTCTTCCCAAGGACTGGCGGAGACTTGTGGGCAGAGGGGCAGAATAAGTGGTTAAGACATTTGCTGTTCTTGGCAAGGGCCAGCTGTGTACTTGTTCACCACCTTAGCGACCACACAGTCGGAGGTGTGGACCAGACAATTGTTCCTTGAAATGGTAGGATGTGGCTGAGACTAACTCCCCACCACCGTGCTGAATGCTTTCTCAAGGGTTGACAAAATGACGCGCTTTCTGACTTAGGCAATTCCAGTTACCCTAGAGACCGGCTACTTTTTGGCAGCTCGGCCACAGCACCAGACTCTGTCTACTGCACCTTTGTCACGGATAAGCCGTGGCCCCAAATACCCAAACAACAGCATACAAAAGGCAATCAATGTTTAAAGCAGTGGCTCTCAGCCTTTTTAGCCACCATAATTTTTCGCAACGTAGGGACACCCCAGCTGAGAACCACTGAGCTAGAAGCTAGCTTGTGCCAGGTGAGAGTAGGCAGGAGGCATGCCCTCGCCCCTTTGTGCCCTGCTTTTTCCACCATCTTCCCCCTTCCAGCCTGTGGTACGTACCCAGAGGGCCAAAAAAACCCCCAAATCACCGCTCCTCCAGTGACTCAAAAGCCTACAACCGAAGCCACCTGCACCTGCAGCCCCAGGAGCACGGGAGGTGGTGCCCACCCAGGCATGCGTGCAGAGCAGAGCACACTGGTAGGACCACAGGAGCCAATTCCTCCAGAAGCCAATAAAAGATTAACTGAAAACAGAGCACAGACCTCAGGATTTGGCCAGTAGGGGCAAAAGAGAAGGAACATCCAGGGGTTTTCCTTGCTCATTAGACATTCAGGATATTAGTGATCATGAGGACTGGTTGTTCAGTCGGGGTCAAGCCAAGTTTTATTCATGTTGCTGAACACGGCTACAAACACATTTATTCAATTCAGTGGCACTACTTGTGCATGAGCAAAAGCATGCTGACACACGGGAAGCCTTGCTCAGTCCAGTCCTAATCAAACAGCTTTTCAACTCCCTGAAATCACAGGGTCCCTAATGATCAAACAGCCAATTCTCCTTGCTTTTTAAGCAGAGAGCCAGATCTCCACTTATCGGCTTCCTTCTCGCTTCAAACAGGAAGGGGAGACTGCAGGAAGTTTGGTCATGGATTTTTGTTTGTGAAGCAACATAAAAGGTCACAACGATCTGCCGGACCTGGGCATGGTTTTCAGGTGCCAAGCACCTGCGACCAATTTCTGCTGGAGCTGCGAAGTGCTCAGCGCTGCTGAAACTTGTGCCCCAAGGGCTGTGTTCTGCACTGGGCAGGTGCCCCTTGATTTCCCCTCAACCCAGACTCGTGGCAGCTATGAAGAAAACATTTCTTTCCCAGTGCCCCTAACAAAGAGCACCTCTTTGAGTCCACATCGGGGCTATACGTATATGCCCTCTTGGTGACGTTCCAGTCACTTCAATGAATATCAAATGTGTGAACAGATGAAGCTTGGGAGCCAGTCTGGAGGAGATAGACAATCTGCACCCTCCATCTTTACTCCATCCTAGCTTCACATCCATCAGACTAAAATTAAAAAGTGCTTCCCCAGGTTAGCAGGTAGGAAGAGGGCAAAGTTGCATTTACAGAGCAAATCTAAGATACAGGGGGTGAGGGGGTCTCTGTCCATACTACCAAGTTGAACTGGAGCGCTGCCCCTCCAGGTAGGTGCTGTGTAGGGAGAGCACCCCCACGCCTCTCTTCTTATGCAATCAGGGCTTCAGGCATCAGTGGTCACCAGCCAGAAACTGAAGCTACCTGCAGAGCTGAAAGCTAATAAAACCGGCTTGGCAACATTTTTTATCAGGCTCAGATGCAAATCAGGAGAGGAGCATGCCAGCCTGTGCTGCATAAATCCCTGTGCATCTTAAAGAGACAGATGTTATCTGGCTCCGTTTTATTTTTCCACCCCCGCCCCCAGATCAAATACACTTTCAAGTCAGGTTGTGCAGCTCAGATCCAGACAAAGCGGCACAACTGCTGAGCTGTACAGCTTCGTGACACCCTTGTGTTAAGCAGTTTTAGGAAACCAAAAAACCACCCAGCAAGCAGCTGTGAAGCATCCTCACGGACAAGCCAGGCATGACGTGCACAGGCAGCCATTCTTTCCCTTACCTGTACGACTTCTTTCCTCACGTTGACAACATCCAGCCAGTCATTGAATCGCGGGTAGCTGCTGAGCTCCTTTGTCCTGTCGTTCAGGGGCACGCTCAGCTTACACTGCCGCTGTCTGTAGATGTAGTCCATCAGTTTGGCCTGTCAGGACAGAAAGCAAGCAGCTGAGACAGATTTCTTTAATACAGGGACCATCCTTTTGTGTTATATCGGACAGTGCAAGGCCCAGCGTGGCTCTGGCTCAAGATTTGGGTTGGAAAGTACCCCAATCATACAAATAAGCAGACAATGATGAACAGGGGCTAAAGCAAAGTAGCTCCCTTATGCTAAAGGACACAGAGAGCTTGGGTTGCTTTGCTGTTTCAGAGGCAGGAAACACAGGCCCTTTCCACCCCCAAGTTAGGCCACCAGCAGTCACCTCCAGTGGTTAAGTTTTACTCAAATTATACACAACACAGAAAGCAACCAGCTGCATTTCTTCTGAAAGGAATTATCCCCATACGCATCAGGTATAGGTAATCCGTGCTGTGCCATCACTGCTTTCCTATCAGTTACTACCAGCCGCCCTCTCTCACCCCCTCCATTTGTCTATCAAGCACACCCTAGATGAAGGCTAGGTGCCACAAGGATAATCTACTGCTGAGCAAAAAAAAAAAAGAGCAGGGCTTTCACAGGTAACAGCCACCCTACCCGTTACCCTGCATTAAGCTGTACTTGTGTCCACACTCCTAGAGAGGACGCTTTTGGGGTACAGATGACCTTCCTGTCGGTTTGAAACACCCAGCGCAATGGGCCACGATTCCACTGAGGTTTCTGGGGTTTGCCCAGACACAAATATTCAGAGAAGAAAGCAAAAGTCCAAGTCAAACACCTGAATGTTCAAGAGGACAAGACTGATTTTGCTGCAGAAGGTGATGTTTCAGAGAGCTGACTGAAGCTCATCATGGTGGAGGTGAGGGCTTTTTGAGAGGGCTTCTGGGTCCCTGTGATTTGCTGGACCTGGGAACAGATGAGAGGGGAGCACAGATCTGCACCTACTTGCCTGTTGGGGAGGCACAGCATGAGTGCAGAGCATGGCTGTGAGCACCCAG
>NW_017729012.1:3513689-3535064 GCF_001723915.1 Gavialis gangeticus
TTATGTTTGCCTAACATTTAAAAAAAAAATCCTCAAAAGAAATTTCTCACTGTTTAAGCTGCATATTCCCAGAGGGGAGACTCAAGCTTCAAAGCCTTCTAAACAAAACAATACCTCAAAGCAATTTAGTCTATCTGTGTTTTATAAAACCAAAACATGTCTACAGTAAAGTCGAGAATTTTAGCGTTGGGCATAAGATCAGACCTATAATTAAAAGGAAAAACAAACACCCAGGCCTTGCCAACTTCCATGTCTCCTCTTCTCAAGTTTCCGCTTGAAATATTTTCTGTCTACATGTCTGAAAGATGCAACACGGTGAAGTCACTTGCAGGAATAAATCACAGGACTTACAGATGCAAAAGGCTTATTAGATCAACTCATCCGGCCTTGGATGTAGAACGAGTCGGATATTAGCAGAGAAACCAATGTTATTCCTGCTCTTCACTAAATGGCTGATGCGTACCACTGCCCTCTATGGAGCAAAATGTTTTTAACCTACTTAACTGGGAATGTTACCACCACCAAGGGACCGTCCTGAAGAGAGGAGGCCAGTCCCTATGAAAACTTGGGACCAAAAACCCAGCTACTTACAAAGGAGGCACAGCTCTGCAAGGAATGTCTCAAACACCCAGGAAGGCAGTCTCTGCTCACGAGCAAAAAACCACGCAGGTTAAGGGGTAGCAGAAGGGGAAACGGTAGTAGGCAGCAAAGTACTGGCCTCATTAATAAAGCTACTGGTTCCTACCCTAAAATCCCAGAGGAAGTCAACTGGAGAACCTGTGAAGGATGTGAAGGATGCAATGACCTCTGAAGGTGAGCCAAGAGCTTAAGACCCAACGGAGGTTGCTTCTGAAAAAACGCTGCTCTTCTCACCCCCAAGCTCTGCACCCCTTCCAGCTGAACAAGGGCAACACTTCTTTCCTAGAGACTTTATAAAGATAACAGCACAGGATGGATTTCTGTGCTCACACGCAGCCTTGCTGAAATGCACGGGGACCCACACGGGCTAGAACATAATCGTCACAACCAGGTGGATGCTAGGCAGTACAAGAGCATGACCAGGGTGCCCCATGCATGTACGTCTGCCCCTGCTGTTCTCCAGGTGGTTGAAAAGCTCACAATTTTGGATAAGATTTGAAGTTCTCTGGAAGCCAACTACTGTCTGTGAACATATACGGCCACAGATGGTTAGATGGCACTAGAAGCAGCTTGACGAGCCATAGCTGGCGGGGAAGGCTGCAATCTTTGGCCACAGCCGCTTTGCTTGGTACTTCAGCAATATCTGTAGTGGCAGCACCAAGCGTCAGCCACTCGGTGCTGGAGCCAGCGATGGATGCAGCTCCCAAAGCCAGCCCTGTGCCAGTATAAACTAGCACCGTGAAGTGGGCGATTACAGCAAGTAAGTCACCATGGTGCCCATCTGGAATCTGTTCAATACTTCACGGAGGTCGTCTGCATCCTAGGAGCTCTGTGCAATGAAGACACAATAAAAATAGCTATTGACAATGCCTGGCAGATCTGCATTTTTTTCCAGTAAGATCGCTGGGTTGGTCACTGCCTACAAATGGCTCGGGTCACAGGGCAGTTCAGTGGTATTTGAGGATTGTTTGTTTTAATTTTTTTTAAACTTCTGGCCTCTGAATGATTAAATCAAAACGCAAGAGGAACAGGTGCTACATACAGCTAGGCCACAAAACAGCAGTGTCAGAGCAAGGCTACTTCCTAAGGAGGGCAATGGAAGGGCAGCAACGGCCCCCAAAACCCATCCCGGTTTAACAAGACATAATCCAACAAGCGGGCCCTCAGCATGCAAATTCCAAGCTGAGATCAGTGAAAATATTCAGAAGCAATGCAAGGGATACGGGGAACCCTGAATGGGATTCAGGCCACATCTGCACAGAGCACTCACCATGGGCACTCTCAAACATGCTGCCCTGCTCCAGCTGGGCCGTCCCCAGCATGGAGCAAGTGCTTTAGCTGGGCAAATTAGCAGCAATGCAGGACAGTGCATCCAATTACCCTGCCCACGGCTGTGTCCCAGACAGGGCTCTGCTGCTTAGACTTTGGGAAGTGCTCTCCATGGAGCAGCAAGACATGCTTGTGGGCACTACCACTGGGCACAGGCCATGCGGAAGTGACCGTAGGAGTTCAACATCTTGACTGCTAACTCTCCGTCTCCATCACCCTATCAGTAAAATAGACTGATACTTCCCATCTAGTTAGACCCCCAATGCAACACAGAGCGCACGGAGTTCTGCTGAAGTCAGTGGGCCTCCCAGGGGTCACTGGACTACAAGCACTGTGTTGGCAGAGCCAGCTTGCTGTGCATGAAGTGCCCGTGATCTCTGTAGGCATGGCCATGACCCCTTTAAAATGAACCCCACTAATGATCCAGCACTACACAGGTCTCATGCGGAGACATTCTGGTCAGCAGGGAGAGTAGTGACAAACCTAAGTGCACGTGGCCAGGGTGGAAAAAGCACAAAACAAACCATTAGCAGGCACAAATGGATACTGCGACAGGCTGAAGTCCCATCCCTACTGGAGCCAACGGGAATTTTGCCAGGGAAGTCAGTGGGGTCAAAATTCCAGGCATAATTTTGAGAGAGATTAATTTTGTTTGGTTCAGGCACGCTGGGAGCTCGCTTCCTGAGCGCAGCAGAAAAGCAAACAGGACTCTGAAAGAAAGGCTAGGCTTCCTACTGCACGGTCTGTAAGCAGCATAGTGCTCCAGCCTTCCAGCAGCCATGCTAACAACGGTGTGACGGGCGCAGGAGCAGCAGTGGACCATGGCTGTGGAGTAGCTATGCCGAGGGACCTCTGTGCCAAGAGCCACTGAGGACCAGCACCTGCAGTACCACCCCCCGCAGCCTTATTTCCCAGCCCTACTTCAGTGTTGTGGTTTGTTTTGTTTTTTTACCTGTCGAGTGCCCTGTTCAGGCCAGTCCCCGCAGCTCTGCAGAGCCAGGCTGTTCTGCCTGAACGTGCGTTTCCCCCTTTGCACACAAAGCCACCCCTGGAACCGCAACGCACCGGAGCAATCCCCACTCCCTGTATCCGAGCTCACCCCACGGCAGTTCCACTGGACCTGGAAAATCCTGCACTACAGGTCTGTCTTCCAGCCACAAGCT
Source organism: Gavialis gangeticus (assembly GCF_001723915.1). NCBI lineage: Eukaryota > Metazoa > Chordata > Crocodylia > Gavialidae > Gavialis > Gavialis gangeticus. The sequence continues at coordinate 3,516,821 of NW_017729012.1, forward strand.
GCCCACACGCAGGTATCAGGGAGGCAGCAGCTTGTCAAACCCCAGGGGACTGCAGAAGTCCCAAGTCCCTCTAATTAACACTAAGGATGACCACGGTGATTCCAGTAACAAAGGAAGCGAGTAGTCACCATGAACACAGCAGTAACCTGAAATAGTGCTGGGTCATCCCTCCAAAGGCCTCTGTTATATCAGCCTTGGCTCGGTGCAGGAAAGGGAGACACATGGAGTGGCTGGCTGGCTAACTTCACTCGCGTGCGACCTTCAGCTTTTGCACTCTCACGCCCCACCCGCCAAGACCGCTTATAAAGGCACATCTCCTCTTCACTCCTGAGTCAGTCACAGAGGTCAGAGATGAGCTGTCAAATTCATTTTAAACCTCTTTCCCCTGCCGCTAGCTGCTCAGTTTCAGTAGGGACCTGTTATTCTCTGGAACACAGCCAATGCTTTGTGCTATATTGCTGTGACATACTGCAGTTTGCCAGACTCCCCATTTACTGGGATGTGTTTGCTCTACTCTTCATCAACCTTCGGAGGCAATTTTAAAAGCCACTCCTATACAGACAAGCTGGGATCCCTGCCATCTCCTGGAAGGAAAGCAATCCCTCCACACTCCATGCTGCGGTGGCGTTTCCACGCCCAAGCGTATTTGTGACGGCCTCCGTGAAAGCGCACCAGGCAGGATCCCAGCTCTGCCCATCAGATAACGCTCCACTTCGGGCACATTTAGGAACTGACCTCACTACCCAAACTTATAAGGCGGGCACAGGCCCAGCTCCATGGGAGTTTCTCATTTTCAAGATTAAAGGATGCTTCTGACCAATTCCAGGCTGATCCCCATTGATTCTGGGGAAGTCAAAAGACCGAAAGGGGGAAATGGGAGACGTGGCCTGGTTGCTGGCACCTTCAGCACTTCATAGGACAGCAATCTGATCTCTGCTTATCCTCCCAAAGAGTTTAACGTGTCCACACCAGGTGGCTTCTCTCTTGAACAGGCAACAACAAGAGGAATGGAACGGATTGAGAATAAGGCCACGATATACAATATACAATGTATGCAGGGAGGGTGATCTGCAGTAGTAAGTGGATGGCAGGGAGGTCACAGGCAGAACGGAGCAATGCAATAAACTCGGCTTACAAGAAGTGCTCCTAGATGCACACGAGAGGGTGAAAGCACACAGAGCATCACAAGCATTTGCTTTCATGGGGGCCATCCCCCACCTTAGCATCCAAAGCTGCTGCACAGACTCACTACAACCGAGCAGGCTGCACCTTCTGGAGTCGCTGAAGGCCAGACGGCACAATCACATTTCTGAAAAAACATTACAGGGTAAAATTCCCAGACAATCAGCACCATGGCTCATTACTGCTTCTCCTTTCATCTGGTCACCTCACCCCTTCCCCATTCTTGGACACAACTCAGAGCCATTGAGCAACCTGGGAAGGAAGTAGTACCGCTTGTTCCGTAATTTTGAAGCCAGCACGGCCAATGCAGTGGAGCGCCGAGGGGATACAACGGTCCCGGGCGTGCACTATAGCGGCTAATTGCATCACACGTGCTTCTTTTCCCTTAACAGCAGAGAGACAGACAGACAGACACTCTTCTCACTGCTACTGGCAGGTCATCACCACCACATCCTCTGAGACTAGCAAGTTCATTCAGTTCTGAGCACTTTTCATCTCTTCTTACGGCAGGGGAAGACAGGTTCAAAGAGTGCATGGCCCTATCCTGCCCCATCACCATCAGTGTGAGCTTTCCCACAGATGGAGGGGAGCACAGGATGAAAGATTTTCAGGTACCATTAGCTTGTGCTCGGAGCACCTGCCATTTCTGCTGAGGGGCCTAAGAGATGCATGGATTCAGCACCTCCATGTCTCGCATCTCCTGCATCAGGGCCTCTTCCACTAGAGCAGGGCAACTGCTGTCCCTTTGGCAAGTACAGGGTGAGACACTATGGCATCCAGTAGGCTGAGACCCAAGAGCTAGGGCCTCTCTGGGCTCTGCCACTGATTTTCTGGGTAACCTTGGTCAAGTTCAGGTTCCTCTAACAACGTAGTGGGGCTTGTCAACTTGGACTGTGTGAGCAGCCAGTCCACGAACACTTGCAGCACCCAGCACAATGAGGCTGATTCCAGTTGAGGCCTATTCAGTAAAACGTAAGTATATAGTGGTAATCCTCCATATATTGGCTGGGAGAGCCTGGCAATCTGGAGCATCAAAAGCATTGCTTGGCAACCTGTGCACATCATTGAGCAGGCTAGCCTCTCACATCCCATTTCCATAGACGCTTCAAGTCCAAGCTGGTTTCCCTCTGCTCCTATACACACGCTACGCTAGTATTTCCCCCCCGGTTGGATAAATCTCATTTTGTTACTTCCTGCCCAGACTTCTAACTCCACTATATGGTTTGGCTTAAATGGCTGCGCTGTTGCAAAACCCATTTCTGAGAATATAATAAAACCTTCTGGGTTCAGTGACGCAAATAAAAAAAAAAAAATCCACAAACACCAAGCAGGTCTCCAACCGCAAGTCAGACCGAGAGATAAAGCCTGTAGTAACCTTTTCATTGCCTGTGCACTGACTAGTCCTGCATGATATCACAGCAAACCCCACTAAGGGGCAGCATATTCTGGTTGCAGGGGGCCAAGAAGGAAGCCAAATGAGAGGGCCAGGGGAGGTGGGCATTAACTTCAGTTGAAACCCATTTGTCCTCCCCTCGATTTGCTTGAGGTGCAGCAGGAATAACGTGCGCTGATCTGTATCCCTCTGGTGAGAAGGGAGCAGATTAAAGTCCTACTGCTTTAAGGGACTCCACGTTGTAAAGGGGTCACCGTGCGATTGAAAACCCAGGGCAGCATATGCAGGGGAAAGCTGCCAGGCTTGTGCATTCTTTATTTATTTATTTATACAAAAAACCTAGCCAAACCTCTCGAGACAGGAGCTCGCCTGTAACTCTGACGTCAAACCAACAGTTGGGAGCTTCAAGAATGGCACAAACAAAAGTGAGTACATGCAGGACCTCTGGTTGGACTCCGGCGGAGATGGCAGGCAAAAGCAACTGCATCTGCAGAGCCAGTTTTCAGATGCCGGATGGCAATATTATTAAAATAAAACCAATAACACCCAAAAGGCTTCCCAGCCCCTGAGAGGCTACAAACGCTGAGTGCCTGGAAGAAATCCATCTTCAAATTGCACCACTGAATTTTTCATCCTGCTGGGCTGCGACTGATCAGAGGTCGCACGCTAATCTAATTTCCCAGAGAATGTCACAAAAACAGCGTTTTATGGCCCCTAGCCAAAGAGAGGTCAGATGTATTAAAAGCGGTGTACTTAGGATGAATGATCTTTTCAGCAGAATTTGTCCTCAAGTCTGTCTTTGTCCTACAAGGACTACAACATCTTATTCCAGAAGCCTTCGAAGACAAAGCAGGTTAAAGCTGGTCTCTAGTGCTTGCCATTTGAGCTTTCATCTAAAAATACCTGCATTAAATCATAATTCAGTGCAGTCAATCCACATGGCAGGGGATCTGCACTTTCCTTAAGCCTTATTCCAAATTCTCAGACTGCCTTACAAAGAGAGCAAGAATTGCTACGTCCAGTTTACAGACCAGGGAACTGAGGCACAGGATATAAATGAACTGGGTCCCAATGGAGCACCCCAGTAGGTCGTACTGCTCCTCCTAAGCCAAATGCAGCCAGCCACAAGTCGGGTGCAAACCATGACTGCAAATGCAGATGAACCACTGCTTAGATTCATAACACCTATCCTTGCTTGAAACCAGGGCAAGCCATGCAGGGGCACCCGCAGGGGTTTGCACTGGCGTTCTAATATAGCAAAAGGTTTAGTTTGCCTGTAACACTTTTGGGCAACTGCGCACGCACTGCCGAGAGGATGGGCAGCGACTGGCTGCGCGGCCCAGGCTGCATGTGCCCAAATTACTGGGAAAGGTTGCGGTAGCAGCGAACACACCTCAGCCGCCTGTGATCCCTACCTGCTGAAGGGCGAATCGGGGTAGGGATCACAGTGGCGGTGCCCCTCCCCGGAACAGCCGGCAGGGACGGGGAGGTGGCGGGCAAGAAGGGAGGAAGGTGGACATGGGCCAGGCGGATGTGGAGCAGGGGGGTGGAGGGACAGAGCCCCCTGTTCTTGATGGGCAATTTGCTAGTCGTTACATATTCTGGCTGCTGAGAGCAGGAGTCGGGGCTAACCCTCAGGATGCAGAACGCTGCTTTTACCTCCCCTCCTCCTTCCCAGTTACAGCAAGGGCATCCAAGGAGGTCCCAAGTGTCGTAGGACTCAAGTTGCTTCCATGAGTCAGACTCGTACCATGCATTTCCTGCACTCCCCCCTCCCCACCCCAACAAGTTCCTGCAGGCCGTTCTCCTAAAGGGACTCCCTGAAATTCCCTTCCTGCCCGTCTCTCCACATGCCACGGTCCTCCACTCTCATTCCAGCACAGCCTATGCCTGCCATGCTATTCCCTCATCTCTTCTTGTGCCCCGTCTCATACCAGGGTGATCTGCTGAGATGGGGGCACAGACTATCGGTACCACCGACTGTTCTTTCACACGCTTGGTTAAGCTGCTGGGTCTGGGGATCTTGATGTTCCCTGTTTCCCATCTTGTAGTTTACAAATCTCAGTGAAAATCAGAAGTGCTCTGACCACTGACGCCTGGAACAGTCCCTGTAGTTTTGGGATGGATTAAACACAGCATTCAATAATTACCACGCTACACCCAAACAGAGCGCGGCCATCCCATTGGCCAACTAGTCCAATGCAGGCTTTAAATAGAACGCTTCCCCTGCCTGGAAGATGAGGTCTGATGGCAATCTGCAGCCCTTGAGTAGATAAATACGGGCTTGCACAAATACTTCGTACAGCCTGCAGTCACTGCCTGTCTGTGCAATTCAGTGCACCAGCAGCTGGAGTTTTAAAAAGGGCTGGGTCAAATTATTACCCAATACATTTGCAGTTATGCATGGCTAAGATAAGGACAACGGCCTCTCTCCCCATCAGGCATAAGCTAACTGGAGAGGAACTCCCCAGTTCATCTCCCACCAGGTACCGAACGCAGGGGACCAAGGTGTAGCTTCTGGACCTTTGAAGCCTTGAAGAATGGCCACTGTTGGTAGCAGTACACCAGAGTGGAGGGCCCCATAGTCAGCTCCACCGTGGCATGATCGCGTTCACCTGCGTAGCTTTTTAACCAAGAAGCGACGCTCTGACCTCAGGGCTTGTCCCCATAGGGATACACTTGGGAAGAGAAGAAGAATCAGAACAAGCCATTTGAAAATAGTGCAGTGGATGCAAACTGGAGCCGACAGGGGAGCAAATTAATCATCTTCAGCTAACTGGTCTCAGCTTTGGAGCACCCCTCTCTACGGTACCCTAAGTTACACCAACACTGCACTGAAGTTACTCTGGATTTATACTCACCACAGAGATTAGGAACCGGCCTGCTGAGCTGAACAGTCTCTCAAGTCATGCTCAGAAACTGCGTGAGAAACTGGTAAGGATTGTCCAGAGAAGCCAGCAATGCAGCTATACTTCAGGACACATATTTCCAAGTCATCCAGGAAGATGCGAATGGAAAAGGCAGAAAATAAGGGAATAGCCCAGGCCTTTACAAAGGGTTAAAGTCATCCAACATGGAAAGTGCCAGCTCAAGGACAAAGTCTTAAAGGCTTAAGCGCTGCAGTGTGCTGGCCCGCTGCCCGGGGGTGGATTTCACCCCAACCGAGGATGTAGCTGCCTCCCTGGGGTGAGACAGGGGCAGGAGGCCTGTGGAAACACGCTGGCCAAACAGATCTGTTCTTCCAAGTGAATTTCAGAATTGAGAAGCCCGGGATGGCTGAGGTGCAGTCACTGATAGGCAAGGAGTTTGGGCAGTAGGTGAGGGCACGAGTTTGGGATTCACTTCCCTGCTCTCCTTTGGGTGAGTCAATTAACTTGCAGGCCTCAGTTCTCCAGCTGTATAATGGTGATAATACCACAGCCCAACCCCAGAGAGGCACTGGAAGGGCTAAGCATACTGACAAACACAGATCTAACTGCCCCAGTGCTTGCAGTGCTCTGCACGCATTGCAAATGGGCCCGCAGAGCCCGCCCAATCTCGACTTCTACTGTCTTATGGCCAAAGTGCAGTTGGACTGCAACACCACGCACACAAGAAGTCAAAAGGAGAAGCAAGGATGCCTACATGGAAGAGGGAAGAATGAGCTCATCAGCTTCACCACGCTGGAAAGAGCAAAGAGCCTGGAAAACTAAAGAAATGGGCCCTCTTCCCTTCTCTGCCACTGACCGGCTATCAGACATTGGGCACAGCGCTTGACCTAGGGAACATAAAGCTGGCTGTGCAAGAATAACCCTGATCACTCTCCTTCCAAGAGAAAGCTGCTAAATGGATATTAACCTTGCCACCACAGAGACCGACTACCCTTGGACTCTTCTCCCCAGCTTTCAGCAGTTCCTTCGGCAGCATGTACTTTAAGTAGCTGACTCACTTGAATAACTTCCACCTATCTCAGATGGCATCTCTAGAGACGGCCACCATCTAATCATAGTATCATGGGGCAAGCATGTATGCACGCACACCCAGTTGTAAAGGCAACCCTCCTCCCTCCTCCTATGCAAAACAGCACTGCTAGGGACTGCCGGCAAGGCCATTTTCCTTGACACCCAACAAAGCCAAGCAGCTCACGCAGGTGCAATTCAAGGCAGCCCTGGAATTGCATGCATGGGCACAGCAATTGCAAACCTTAAGGAAGCTGGAGTCATTTGTCCTCACATTATTACTTGCTGCACCTCAGGGCCTCAATTCGCAGTTACGTTAAGGCCTTATCACATTCAGTTTCGGTCACAACCTGCCTATTCTGGCTAAAGGGAAAGAAATATTTGCCTGTAATATTACCATTCCAGTTGCAGCTTGGAGGCAGCATAATGGTAAAGGTGCTTTATACTAGGATTATTTCTCTTTTAGTATCAGCTAAACTCTTTCATCTTGATTTCAACTGGGGGCTGAAAGAACAGGAGCGTCTGCCGCTCGGGTCGAGCTGAACGTTCATTTTGCTCTGAACTTGTTCCTGGGAAGACTTTACTCTCCCACAGCAGCAACCCACTCCTTACCCCCAGTGCCAAACAATTAAAACGGTTCAGTTTTTCCAATCAATCCTGCAAAGACAGGAATTCTTTCTACTGAGCATTTTGATCATTTCATGGTAGGTAAAAGGATGCTGAACTCTGGGGCAAAGTTGCAACCGCACAGGGCTGGCGCAGGGGCCACTCGTGGCTAGGCAGGATGATTAAATCCAAAGCACAAGACAGGCAGGCAGCGTTTCAAACAGTCCGAATCCCACATGATGCAGGCAGTCTTAGTCCCACTCACATGATTTTGTTTTGCTTCCAAACCGACGGGAGCCAGGCTCATGTAGAGTGGGATATTGGCGGTTCAGCTTCTCCCAGAGGAAAGCCAAGTCAGAAGGCGAAATCTCAAAATCATCAGATGGCAGGCTCATTTATTAATGGAGCATTGTCTCCCGATCAGTCGTGGACGTGTAAAATTTAAAATTCAGTCCGACACACGCACACGCACGCTGGAGTGACTCACAATGAGGGGGGCAGTACGATCCAGTGGATAGAGCGCTATCCTGAGATCTGAAAGCGCCGAGTTCCAGTCCTACGTCTGCTGGTGGCTTGGAGCAAATTGCTTCACTTCTGTTGTCCCTCGCTTTCCTCTCCGACACGCTTCAGATTGCTCTAAGGGACAAGGACTGCGTGCTGTGCCCGGCCAAGGAGCTGCTGACTGGCTGGCCAGGGTAAAACGGGGCGCAAAGAAGTAACGCACGTGCACAAAGCAAAACAAAGGGGTGACATGACAGTTGTGAGTGGCAGGGCTCTCGCGTGTTGCCGACAGATTTATTCACTGGGACAAGCCCTCCCAACCTAGGCGCCAGACTGGGGCTTCAATGGGGCCAGAAGTTTGCAGCAGCGCCCCGAGGCCCAGCCCCTCCAAGTTGAAGCGCCAGAGACAACGCTGTACTCTCAGCCGGTTCAAAAGCCGGCCCAGCCCCAGGGAGCTATGCCAGTTTACTCCAGCTGAGAATCTGTCCCTTTAGTCTTTTAATCCCAAGCTTCTTTGCAGCAGCAGCAAGTAATTGAATAGTCTCCTAATGGGGCAGGAATCTAATTTCAGTCCTGGCTGAGGAACTGATGCTTTTACTCACGAGAAAGAAAACGGTTTCTTCACACGCTACCAAACAACCCTGTGCAAGACAACACGCAGGGCACACTCACAGGAGAGGGACCCCGGAGCCACTTTCGGTAAAGCACTGCAGCTCACCACGAGCAAGTGCATGCGTGGGGACAGAGGGTCAGGTTCTCCCTTGCACCTTCAGTCCTGCCACTAGCTGATATGAGAACAGACAAATCGCCCCAGCCTTGCTGTGGCAGGATATTTCTGCCATCACGTGATGCATACAACATCATCATTTCTGGGTCACTGGGAGGCCAGGAGCTGCCGTTCTTCCCCAACGCACTTCATTTACCAACGTCCATCTAGGACCTGCCACCCTGATGCCTTCCCAGCTGGGGGGTGGGCACAACTAAGTGCCTTTCCTGTAACTGATAACATTAGGCTCTTTACAGAGCTCAGACTTTCAACATCAGGCCCCGACATCTCCCTGCAAAGCAGCCGACTGTGCCCTCGCTTTAAAATATCAAAGGCTTTGCACCCAGCTCACGCTGAAAACGAAAGCTCTCCCTCTTCCTCTATAACCTGCGGACAGACCAACAACCACAACGAATCGTCGCGAGAAGCCTGCAAGGTTCAGAGCCGCACATGCACCCTCGCTGCTGCCCCCTTTGCAGTTCACCGTCCTCTCCACTCCGACCCTCCTCGCAGCATCCGTCCACTTCTGCGACTCAGCCCTCAGTGATGGGGCTCGAGGTCTCAATCCCACAAGGTAACAAGGGCGATTCTCCCCGATCCCAGGCGTGCTGGCTGGAGGGCCACAGTAGCCCCACCAGGACTTAACAGCTGTTAACGCCCCCTCATCCACCCTGGAACCAATGCACATGGCATGTCTTCAGCATTTACTCTTGGCCCCTCCTGCAAAGGGCTGCTCGCTCTCCATTCCTCATTTTGCTTCCAACAGGTTCCCCAAATCCCGTCTCCATTCACTGCAGCGCAGTCATTTCAGTCCCACCGAGCCTGGGCACATCCTAAGCAGTGGAAGAGGCAGAAAGTGTGGAGACCTGCCTGACTTGGGCCAAACCTCGCCGTGCATCAACTCATAGTGCCTGCTTCAACTGGGCCCTGACACTGGACTGGGGTCTTTTGAAGTTTTAAAAAAAAAAAGGATGAGGAAAATGAGCTTAAGAGCTTGGGAGGCAACGGTTCAATCCCTGCTCTGCCTCAGACTTCATGTGCAACCCTGGGCAGGTCACTTGATCTCCGGCACTTGATCGTACGGCTGCCGGGCATCAGAGGGGTGTTGTCGGGATGAATTAAAGGCTGTGATGTGCTGAGATGCTAACACGCTGGGAACCAGCTAAACACAGCAGGAAAAAAAAACAATCCCTCAGCCCCTCTGGCCAAGCTCATGGAGCTACCCCAGGCATGAACGCAGCCCAGAGGCGATGCGAATCCTGTGCCTCTTCCTACGATTGTATGCAACTTGCTCTTTGCCAATGCAGGCTTCCTCATTCTCTCTTCCCTGCTGCCCCCTCCCCCAACGCCCAGAAAGCAAAGCAAGTCCAAAAACGCCGTACGCAGAAAGCAGTGGAGCAGGGGGCAGGAAGATCAGAACCGGTTTGTGATTTGGAGAGGAAACGCCAATTTGTTTTTTTGTTTTTTTTTAGGAGAAAGATAAGAGCGTTCCAGCCCCGGGAGCTGCCTTCTCCCGGTCTCTCTAACGCTCCAAATCTCGAGCACCTTCAAAGAGCCCCTTGCTGTCGTGTGTGCAATGGCAGCGCAGCTCTCGTGCGTACACGCAGCCGACTCTCAGGAGTATCTGATTGCACAGAGAGGCTGGCGGCAGGGGTTCAAAACCCTGGTGCAACCACCAATTTCCAGCACAAATAAAAAGGACTAGAATTTACAGCACATATAAAAAGCTTGACATTTCCTCCAGCAAGGTCAGGAAAGGGAGGACTAATTCTGGGTCCCCAGCATTTTATCACTCCTCCTCCAAAGCCAGTCCTGCCGGGTGCCAAGGCTGCTCAGCTCCCATAACCGAGAGAGCGAGGGCCAGGGTGCGGTACCTCTGGGAAGGCAAGGAACCCCCCCGTAGCGATGGGTCCCGAATGGCACCGAACGCACCGTCTCGAGGGGCTCTGCAAGTACTGAGCCCCTTGAAGGAGGCACTTGGCACCTCCCAGGATGCCACCCCTATTCTCAGCGATTTCTCTTTGCTTCTCCTCGCTTTGTCCTGTCTCCTCTGTCATGGCAGGTTTCATCATTTTTCTAACCTCAATTAACAAACAAAAAAAACCCCCCAGAAAGATGAAAATCCCCACACAGCTACTGTCCCTCGAGTTTCCCCAGGCGCTGGCTGTGGAACGAGACTTGATTAGCAGCAGCCCGGTTCTCCAGAGCACTTGGCCTTGCTGCCAAAGCTTCAAACAGAGACGGAAACAAAAAAAAAACCTGCGCTCATCTGACTCGATTCCCGGGGCGGCTCAAGAATGCCCTCCCCCCTCTGAGCCGCAGCTGAAGCAGACTTCAAGGGAAGGAAGAGGCTTGCGCAGAAAAGCACGGCTTAGGCTACGTGCAGGCGGGTCCCAGACCTCACGCTCCCAGACACCGTCTCTGGTCCTGAGAAATCGGTGTTGAGAAACCTTAGTCCATAAAACACTTTCCAAATTAGTCTCATCTCAAGCTAGAAATAACGGAGCTGTTTTGGCAAGCCAAGAGGGCAGATTTCCGCGCTAGCTGACGCTGTCTGAGAAAGCTGCTGGGGCTGCCTGCTTGCATTTTGTCCGCAGAGAGATCGTTTAGCAAGTTGTGACATCCCTTCCCCACCCCCAATGCTTTCACTTCAAGATCACAAGCGGCTTGGACACAAGCTTGCTACAGCTTCCCTCTCTGGTTCGCTTTGTCCACCTGTTGCGACCTAGAGCAAGGGTAGGCAACCCCCAGCACACGAGCCAGAGCGTGGGGCACACGAGCCAGAGCGTGGCATTCGTCTTGGCACGTGCGCCTCGGGGCCAACGGCGCGCCACTTGCAGAAGTGCAGCCCCGGCCCCTTCCCCACTGTCCGCCTCGAGGTACACATGCATCTGCTGCCCACAGTGAGCCAGGCCAGGACTCTGCAGACCTAAATACAGCTGCTTGCGGCCTCCCTGCTGCGAGCAGCCTGACCTCCGTGGCGGGAGGCAGGGGTCTGCCCAGAGCCAAGCAAGCAAATCGGGAAGCTGCAGCCAGCTGCATCGGGGTCCGTGGAGCCCCAGGCTGGTTCGCTGCTGGCAGCAAGTGCACACACGCCTCGGGGTAAACAACGGGGAAGGGGCCAGAGGTGGCTGGCGAGGGAGCTGAGAAGGGTCCCACCATCCACCCCTGGCATGCCAATATCTCACAAGTTGAGGTTGTGGATGTTTTTGCCAGTCCCTGACCAAAAGGATGGACTCTTTGGGACACAGACCATCCTTACCAGTAAGCACTTGTTCAATGCCAACTACACTAGGTCTCCAATTACTACAGGCTGTTGAGGAGTGGAAACAAACACCTGCAGACTTCACGTGTAACCTTGGACAAGTCACTTAAGTTTCTCAGGCTGTGGTTCCCCTTCTGTCAAGTGAAGATACAGTACAAGGTTAATGCATTTATGCTTGCAACAAAGACTGAGATGCTCAGAGACTACAGCGCTTAGGGCCATACTGCCACCAATACTACAAAGACTACTGACATCATAGAAATAGCAGTCAAAAAAAAAAAAGTGAAACAAATACAAGCATCCTTAATGTGGATCTCTTTTAGATGTACTGGGCCAGATACAATCTCAGTTGCCCTAGCCAAGTTCCATACGAACTTCAGTAGAGCAGACAAGTCACTTCATGGTTCACGCTGTTAACCAAAACAGGAACTGAGTCCTTTGCACTGGACTAAGGTTTTCTTGTATCTGGCCAGCAGGCTTGGACCAGGAGAGCTGACCAGGAATTTTCTGACAAATTTCTGGTTGCAAAACGCCCAACCTTTTTGCAGGAAAGGATTGGTTTTGTCAAATTTCCTGTTTTGAAAGGGTTTTTCAGGGGGAAAGCAGTGTTTCAAAATTGTCAAAACTGACTGTTTCAACATTTTTTAACAAAATGATCCTTTAAAAAAAGAAAAAGTCAAAAAAGGCCTTTCGTATCATCATCTAAAAGGTAATTTATAGTAAAAAGTTTAAGCTCAAAGCCTTTCAGCAGATCAGATCCAAGTTGTTCGGTTTTTTTTTTGTTTGTTTTTTTTTGTTTGTTTTTTAAATCGGTAATATCCAACCTGTGAAAATTGAAGACTGATTTTTCACCTCAGCTTGAGATTGGAAAAATGTTCTACTTTCTTGCAAGACCAGAAAACTCATTCCTAGCTAGTGCTCTCAGCAACTCCTGCCTGCTTCAAGGTCCAGAAAGCAATTAAATTTAAACCAGCCTGTTGCAGTATTTCTCCGTATTGATTTATGCACTCGTTCTCCCACACGCTATTCATTCTCCTGCTGAGCTTGCCTCGAACGCTGCACGCAGTCATCGTGCCCCAGTACTCATTGGGGCTCCAAAATGAATTTTGGGAGTCACACTTGAATGAGCACATTCCCAATCGCTCTGCATTCAGTGCAGGGCTGGGGGGAGGGGGAGAAGACACATCTGATAAATATGCTTTTTTCTCTTTGTGCTGTCAGAGATCACATTATGCGGCTCCACTTCCAAGCAGAAACTCAAAATCAGGAAATGCAGGTTTCATGGGAGACTCATCCTTCTCCTGCTTGGGGCTTGCCTGCACTCAGGTTTATGTTTTGTAGGTTAGAAACTGGTGTAGGTAAAAAAAAGAGGGGGACAAAAATCCCCCTGGGGTAGTCTCCGTTAAAACGATACAAGCTACTTCCCTCTTGCTGCTGGGAGCGCGGTTCTGTTTTGTGACGTGAAGTCTGGGAAGATGAACCTGAGTTCAGTGGGCGGGAAGTATTCGGGAATGTTTCATCTACAGCATTCTTCCTTCCCCACCTCCTCCCAAAGCAAAAATGCCAGTTCAGCCAGGGAGCATCTCCGATCCAGGACAGCATTTCTGACTGCCATCAGGCTGGTGGGAAGGGCGCTTGCCTAGGAGGTGGGAGACCCTACTTGCTCTGCAGAGATCTGAAACACGGACCTTCCCCATGCAAGGCAACTGTCCTAACCATCAGCCTGAGGGGTATTTGGGGAAGGAAACTTCTTTCTGAACAGTCAAGTTTTCATTCTGCAAAGTTTTTCAGAAAAAAAAAAACAACCCAGCTCCTTGTTTTCTAGTCAGCTATAGTTTGGATGCAGCATCCCTGTGATAAAGGACTTACACTGTGACAGTCTTTTCCACTACAGTGGTATAGGGCACGTCTATACCGCTGTAACTGTGTCCGCAGCCTCAGTGCAACTACAGCGATACGAAAAGTACTAGCCCCTAGCCACGGTTATTACACTGGGTCAACTTTCTAAGGCAGACCAGTCCGTGTACTGGGAAAACCTGGTCTGTGCCAGCAGAGCGGTGTGTCGGAGGCCTTAAAGTGGATGTAAAGGGACTTTAGCTTACATGAGAACCAAGCTCTCAGCACTTCTTGATAAGGACTGCTAAAAGCTTTCCCATCTTGCACGGTATACGCCCCATTCTCCTTGGGAAACATCCTTCCCCACATTCATCTCATCTGCTTTGTCCTTTTTTCTGCAGATACATATGCCTAATTATCACTTTCAGCTTAAAATAACCCCTCTGATTATAAGGCAGAGAATCGGTTCAGCAGTCTCCAGGGTTCAGGCTTTCTGCAGAGTCTCTTAGTCAAAAGACTGCACCAGAACTAGTGCGCTGCTGAGTGAGGGCTAGCAGAAAAGCCACGCAAGCTTAGGCGAAAAGAAAAGGCCATTGTTACCACTCTGCATGTTATTTTGGAATGGAAATGCCAGAGCAGACGAAGGAAGAGGGACAAAGAGTTTCTATCTTGCATTTCTCTGGCAGCGAGCTGATAATTCTCAATGTCTGAAGACACGAATTTGTATCAGCCTTTCAGATTTTGGCTGCGGTCAAATCTCCATGCCACATTCACAGGGTGAGTTCTCATTTTCCCCCGACTTAAGAGTTTTAAATTATTGGGCTTTGGATTTCCAGAAGAAAGTCAGGCACCACTATCCCACGGAAGCCAGTGCTTGAGCCCAACTACCGATACGTCCTTTGATCAATCCCAGCTTCACTCTTTTAAGAGGCAAGAACATGCATGCTGTGCAGGACAGAAAGCGTTCCCTTTATGGATCAGCTGGCTATCAAACCAAGACCCATATTGCTCAAGCTCCATTACTCATAAGGTTTTCCCCTTACATCCTGCTCTGTGCTAGCTTGCTCAGGCCCATAAACCCATTCTTACCTCCGGTATATCCTGCCTGCAGCCAACGGGACCCTCCTCTCAGCCTGATTTAGCAGCTGCTACCTTCAATTTTAAAAGGTGCAACTTGATGCAAAGCCCACTGGAGTCAGTAGGAGTCTCTCACCAGTTTCCATGGGCTCTGGCTCAGGTACCACATGTGCTACCAGGTGCCCAAATGAGGCAGCCTTAGCACCCCACTCTCATAAGGTGAAGTGCCCCGGAGTTTGCACGCTTGCTAAAAAGTAGTCTGGCCAACACAGGGATGGGCAGTAGGTTAGTGCATCATTCTCCTCCCTCCATTTCCAAAACCTACTTGCATTCAGCTGCAGGATTTGTCATTCTACCATATTGACCATGCAATCAGTCATGAGTCCAACCCCCATTCAAAAAAAAGAAAAAGAAACCCTCCTACAATGATTTGTTTTGAAGAAAAGAACATATTTGCAGGGTTCTGCCTTCTGCTTTTGAAGCCCGCAGGTTCCATTTTCAACCTTTTTTCCCCTATAATCATGAGAACTAAAAACTCTTTCTTTAACAAAAAAAAGGAAGCGGAGATTCTCGTATGAGCCAAAGGAGTTGGGTTTCAACAGCAAAAATGACAAGATCAGTAATACAACTGTAGGAGCTGGGGACATTATAAGCCCTCTGGTTTAGGTACATTTTTCCTTTCCCTTGTGGGAGGGTAGAGGGGGGTGAATGGAGGCAAATACCAGGCAAAAATGGAAAACCACAGCAATACCAGCTACCTTGCTGACTCTCCCGTCTCTTCTTTGTTCCCATTACTCAGCAGATGGCAGCTCTCAGAGCCTGCCAAGAGCAAAATTCTCAGGATGCTCACGCACCCACTGAACTCAGCAATGCAGTTATTTCCACCACCTGCTTTTGCTGAGAAACAGCGCAGCATCTAAAGCAAGTCTCATTATGTTATGTCCAGTGCTGGGCTACAGTTTACAAGGAGATAGCAGTAGTAGGTTACTGGGATTTTTGATTATGCCGTTCCACTGTGCACCTCTGCTCCTCCGCGGGGGAAATCTACAGCGTCTTGGGGAAGAGATTGCCAAGGGTGCCTTTGCCAAGATGTTTGCAACGTTTAGGCTAAGGGAAAGCAAGTCAATTCCCAAAGAATCCCTAGTTTGTAAAACAGCTGAGAGCTCTTGAGAGATTTACCATAAACCAGGACATCCGTGAAAGCTCTCAAGTCCTGTTGTGGCAAAGAGACATGACAAGTCAACACTATTCTAAGCCACGTTACCAGTGCTTCTCCCACCAACAGCGCCTCATGAGATCCCATCTTCCCCAGCAGAGAGAAAAGGTCTGCCAAGTGCAACCTAAATCCTCTTGGACGTGGGGTTGAGGAGTGATGGCCAAATGAAGGTGGAACATTTTTACAAGAGCTTTTATTTCATCAGCAGATGTGTGCGCAAGACTTCAAACAGGGAGAGAGTTTTTAAGGCTCAGATCCTCTACTTTTCAATCACAGTGAAGACAGACCCTGTGGCGGGCGTTGTGCCTGACACTGTTTTCAGCTGGTCCATAGAAGCATCTGCAATACCCACACAGTCCTAACATGAAAAGCGCTGTGCAGATGCAGGTGAACAGGTCCCACCGACCAGGAGTGTCAAACTCAAATGAGCTGACAGGCCAGATCCAGACCAGAGGTCTTCTCATGGGCTGAACAGCCTACAACTTGACCCAGCCCAGGCCTCAAGTTTGGACACACACGCACTTATTTTAAACAAATGTGCATCTAGCAGGGACAAGGTAGGGATTACCTCAGCCAGTTAACACATGTTAAAACTACAAATTCCTTGTATTCACTAGATTAAGACTTGTTTAAAGATTACAGCCTTCCCCACTGTGAACAAAGAGTAAAGTCTTTTCCAAAAATGTCTTGCAGCAAGACTTAGGCTCCTTGGGTGCCTTAGTTGCTTCTGAAAAGTCGGTTTTGGCTCCAGTCCCTGAAGCATTTTTATAGAAGTTGTACATGTTGTATAAATGAACATTGATAGGGCTTATTAATCAAGGGAAGGCAACTTCAGTGAACCCTGCACCTCCTCCCTGCAGTCAAGATAGGGTAGAGCGTCAAATGGAGCTGATCTGGTTTTTGCAAACAGAAAAATCTAGCTTTCTATGTTATTCCAGTAAACAACTGCCCCCCCAAGTCTTCTGGTCCCAAAGAGCTGTTTTGCTTACTATAATGATGCAGGGGGAGGGAGATGGCTGAGGGAAGCGCATTTTTTTTTTTTTTTTAAACATGTCAGGTTTAGGAAATTGCTTAACTGGAATGTGGCAGCTTGCCACATTCCCTAAAAGTATCTTTTAAGACAGCAGAACAGGCTTGCTTGTAAGAGCTGGCCTGCAACTGCAGCTTGGGAGGAAAAGGAATAAAATCAAAACTTCTCTGCAGATTGCTTTGGACTTGCAATGCAACCTCTTCCTTTTGGGTTTAAAAAAAACCCCAAAAAAACCCCAAAAACACATTTCTGCTGTACCATGATGCAAGGACAGGCCATTTTCCCACTAGCTCACTGGAGCCTTCGCTGTACAAGGCAATGAAGAGCAGCCAGAGCAGAGCTCTAGAAAATACTGCTAATTAGTGAGACCGTGGCCAGAGGTCACCTTGGGAGGAACCTTTTAAAACAATTATGGCACATGCCACAAGGCAAACGTCAGGGATCATATACCCTCTCTCCCACTTGCACCAACCCTAGATAAACTATTAATTAAGTGGGCGCCTATGCCAAATGCAGTGCCCCGAGCTATGCTTGAAGGGATATCACCTGAAAAATCAGGTCCACTTCCATTGCTCTGAAGCAGCCCCCAGGCTGGAAGACTTCAACCAGCTAGGAGATGCACAGCTTTGTTCGGGCTGCTGCTGAGGATAAGAGTCCACACAACCATTTGCAATACAGGTTTTATTTGCGGGAAGAGTGGCGGCGAAGTCTACGATAGGGTGAAAAAGGAGTAATGGGACAACCAGGTTGATGGTGGGCCTAATCAATGAACCAGAGAGACAAGGGAGGCATTTCCCTTTCCTCCAGAAAAGGATTCATGCTAGAGAGCGCCTCTGCAAAAGCTCCTTGCTCACATCTACCTGAAGGGACTTGAGCCTGTTAACTACCTGGAGGGTTATTTTGATGGGAAAGATGGGGCACAGCTCTCCTCTGCCTATATGCAGGTGGTAGGGCATGGGCTGGTAATTCTGTCCCCTCGTTACTGAGATAAGGTGCTACAGAGTGTTTTTAGGTTAAGTAGCATTAGGAGCTGCCCCAGCTCCCACTAACCTCCATGTTTAAGGTAGCGATGGTGCTCAGGGTGTACAGGGGCACTGACACTTGGTAGGATCCTAGGAATCGTTAGCATGTAGCGGCTGGCAAGACCGGGAACTGGAGTGACCTGTCCATCCAGCTGTGAGGCAGCGCTTCTTCGTGACTCCAATCTTGCCCTGCACCGTGCTGTTGAACTTTGCCTTTGTGTTTTCATGACTTTGGTATCCACAAAGATGCTGTTTTCTAGAACTGCGTGCAAGCAGTGGCCTGAGTGAAGCAATGGAAACAGGTCAGCATCAGTGTTGTGTCATATCATTTCCAGGCAGAGTCAGAACTTACAGAAAATGTCTGCCCTGGGCCTCAAACCCATCACAGGGGCTGTTGCATTAAAGACGCACA
>NW_017729012.1:3540064-3544695 GCF_001723915.1 Gavialis gangeticus
GAAACAGGTCAGCATCAGTGTTGTGTCATATCATTTCCAGGCAGAGTCAGAACTTACAGAAAATGTCTGCCCTGGGCCTCAAACCCATCACAGGGGCTGTTGCATTAAAGACGCACAGATGAGTGTGGCATGGAAGCAAGTGTATGTCAGTGGTGTTTACCACTGGGTTCTCCTCACCACAATGCCTGCAAGTCCTGGCCATCTGGAAACCTGAGTGTTTGTGCTGCGGTACAGCAGTGCTTCAGTGCCCTAGTCGCTGTTTGCACGGGGGATCTGGAATCCAGATCAAAAAGAGAGGGCTCCTGTTCCACAACGATTACAGGCAAAGTCCGGTAGCAAATTATTTAACCCACTTCCTCCTCTGAGTCCCATAAACTTACAAATCCACCCAGGTTACTTTTTGCAACCTGTTACTTTCTTCACTTGACTGCCACAGCTTGCCGACTTGTTCTGGGAAGTGCTTAGAGTGTCCCAAACTTCAAGTCTTTGGAGCCAGCTCCTCAGGCTAGTGAGGCAACATTTCCAAGAAAGGATCTTTGCAGCATCCTTTTATGTACTGGAATTGAAATGAGAACCACTGTAATCTTATGTGCCGACAGCAGCAGGTATGCAAGTTGCTTGCTGGCACTGTACGTTTCAAGCTAGCCACGAAGGCACTGCTGGCCAAGATGCCAATCCTTGTGCTAAAAGTGAAACACATGCCTGTGGCTCAGTGGGGCCCTCTTAGACTGGCTTGCTTAGACCTATCCTTCTGCACTCTGCTAAAACGGGGACAAGTGCTTGCTGTGTGCTCCAAGAATAGGCCTAAAAAATCCTGTACTTTTTGCACTGCTCTGAAAGAACTGATCTTTCCCACTTGCAACAATAAATGGGGTTGAACTCCACTGATTTAAGACGACTCGCTCATGGGCAAGCTGAACAGAGCCCTGGGACTGGATCAAGCACAGATTACATTCCCCGCCCTCCAAAAGGGAACACTCGCATATGAAGTTAAGTAAAACTGATCTCAAGCTTGTTTATGCTCTCAAATGAGATCCCTGTGCTGGAAATGAGTAGCTTTAACCAGCCCGACACTGCACTGCAATAATAACTGGAAATGAACTCTGGACTGTGGGCTCCCAGCCACCATGGGTTAGATCATGTTGCATAAGCAATGCAGTTAAGTCTCAGAGGAGGGAAAAGGTGAATTAAAAATCGCAGTGCGGCACTCCCTGTTAAGTGACCCATGGAGCAATGCTGGCCTCGGCTGGAAGGGCACAAAAGCTTCTGCCTTTACAGCAAAGCCTCTCCCTGTAGCAAATCCACTGAAGCAGCGATGACTGCAGGTGTACATGCAGGGCTAACGAAATGAGATCAGCAGCTTTTGGGAGGACATGGAAAGGCCCGGTGCTTCCCTCTAGGACTCGAGAGAGAGAGAGAGAGAGAGTTAAGACAGACACAGACGAGCATCCCAAGCAAGGATCAGACTACATGCGGATACTCCTTTCTGCTAATTCACTTCAGTCTCCCTCCAGGTTTGAGCCTATCAGTGGCTGGTTAATAACCAGATGCAGGTCTTCAGCTGCCAGGGCAGAGCTTGCCAAATCCAGCAGCTTCTCCCTGGTAAGCACTGCTATGTCCGAGATGGCCTCGCGGTCCTGTGAGCGGAGCAGATTTTAACCACCTTTGCAGCAGGATGTTGGCTGCTGTGGTCCCCCCCCTTTATCCATGACACGTTAGGGTGTTTTGTCTCTGTTCGGTCTGAGCGGACTGTAGTTTTGCTACGAGATTAGACAGTCCATTTGGACAGGAATCCCTCTGGCAGGAGGCTGGACTACAGGTCCCTTCCAGCCCTACTTATCCATGACAGAAGTTTAAAAAAAGAGTACATGTACAACAACAAAAAAAGCCGCACCCCAAAAAGCCCTTTCCCAGCCCTATCTCCTCACGCCGCTTCCCAGCTTACGGCTTTTGCATCCAGAAGTTCATTACCAATGCACACAAGCCGTGAAAGAAGCTGCCCTGAAACATGTCCTAAATTCCAGTCTGTCCTAGATACCTGGCAAAAAGTGCTATAATGCTCTCGTTAAAGACTCCTCACAGACACCCACATGGTGAGCAGCTGAAAACACTCCCCCCTAAAGGGAACTCAAAGTAATTGGTCACTATTATTAACCTAGACTTTGGCGCATTCGGCTTTCTACTCACTGCGCCACTGAAGCAGAGACAACCGCAGTTCACAGATTAACTAGTTTAATCTTCATCCTCCCCCCCACCCCCCTGCCTAGATGCCCCTCCTTCGTGGGGTTGGGGAATGGCCACCGATCCAATGTAGGTAGCTCCCTTCTCCACCTCCAGCTGCAGATGAGCAATAGCTAAAGATTCAATACAAAAGCTTTGCCCCTGACTGTTGAGCCCTAGGTAGCTCACAAAATGTGCTGACACGTCCAACATGTGCACACAATAAGATTATAAATTAGTCCCTTCCTCTACAGAAGGCTCTTGACAAATGGAGCTGTCTTCCCCACTAGGATACAATGACCTTTTGTGAAGTGTCTTCTGGGAGAATCTCTCTGAAACACCATTAAAATGAGCTTGTTCGCCAATGCCTGGGAGACCAGAGACGTGGATTTATCCACAGAAAGGGTATAGCGTGCCTAACTGCAGGGCCCCCTCCCTCCAGCCTGCTCTGCTCTGAAACAGCACGGTTCAAGTTTCCATGCCATCCTCTAGCCGACTTTGGAACTAACCCTTAAGTCATTTGGAGCCTTACCACAGACTTCGAAAGGCTTTAGATTAGGCCCTTAATCCTGGGCACTTAAGGCAGCCAACAAGGTTATAAAGGGTGCCAGCTCTAGCAGTGACTTGAGGTGGAGATCTACTCTCTCAAGTCACTGAACACCTTTAAGCAGGGGGTGCAGGGGAGGAGAGTGCCACCGAGCTTGCCATCTGTTCCCTCTGGGCCTACATGCAAGCTTATGCCAGTGGCATCTTGTCCTGTTAGACTGAGCCCTGTACTACAGCACCCTGGGCTTACCTGTTGTACAGGACATGCTGTTCAGTGTCAGCAGTGGTGACTGTACTGATCAGCCCTCCAATGAAGCAGAACTGTCAAGTTTTGCAGTACAGGAAGGAGAAAGAAAGGATTGCAAGTCTACGCGCACGCCTGTCTTGCTATTCCCCACAGTGACCTGTGCAGGCCTAAATTTAGATACCCCCAGTCAGTGTCCCAGCTTGGTCCAAACTGCTACACCCCTCCCAGCGTTACTTTTCAAACCTCTGGCATTTCTTTCTGTGCGTCTGGGCTTTGTCCAGTGCTGCAGGCAATCAAGTCCAGTCCTTGGAGCCTGTGGCCCTGCCATTGTCCCTCTGAAGCCTGCTAGGTCATTTATTTTGGGCCATTCTTTCCCTGCTTGTTTCTTCCCAATAGCCCCTTATTAGAGTCCAGCAATAAATGCATAAACACAAGCACCTCTGTAACGGAGTCACAACCTACTGAGCAGCTGCATAACCCCTGCACACACTTTCTAGATGCTGCTGTCAAATTTTGGCCTAGAATAGGAAGAGAACGAATCCTTCATCCGAGCCACCAAGAGCTCTCTTTTGTTCCAAAGAAAAAAGTGTTCCAGGGAAACCTGCTTCCAGAGGGGTTTTCAACTTTTGCTGTCATTTGTATTTAGCACATATTGCCAGGATCCTGTTTCTTGTAAAATGCATAGCTGAAAAGTGAACCACTCCATTTGAGGCATCAGTATTAATACACCTTCAATACAGCCCGTCTAAATTGCTAAAGAAGTGATTATGGCAGTTAAATACAGGTTTTCTATTTGGACTTTAGTAGCCAAGGCATTAACTGAAAGAAGCAAGTATGAAAAAAAAAAACAAGGCTTTTCTTTACTAGCAGTGAATGCTATTTTAATGATTAACTGCAATGATTAAGCACTCTGGTGGCAGAGGTGACAGGATCCTATAAGGAATTTCTTGCCACATAAGCATGCCATGTCGGAAGAAACTGAGAAGAGTGAGAAGCACCCAGCTATACAGAAGAGCCAAGTGAGCTGGAGCAGCAAAGCTGAGGAATAAATGAGGAAACAATAGAAAAAGGTCAAGAGCAAGGCAGAGAGGCCGCACAAGGTCTGGGAAAAGATTCATCTCCTCTGCGTCTCCACTGCAGCCCAGGCATTATACTGGTCCGGGATGGACTTTGTCCTAGGTGCACCACCCATGAGAGGTCAATTCAAAGTCCTCAAGCGTCAGGCAGGAGTTTGGCTCCCAGCCCTGTACATCTGGGTAGGATGCTTCTTCCCTGTGCCTCTGTCTTCCTTACCCCTTCTACAAATGCAAATAATGGTGCTGACCTGCCCTTAGTAATGAAGCGGTGAAACCTACAGGTGAAAAGCATCAGTTGGTGCAGAAGAGGAGGAAGGATTAAATAAATAAAAATGAGAGAAAGAAAGAGAGAGGGGAGAGGAACTGCATATTCACACCAACTCGAGTCCAGATTTTTTCAATACACGGTTTTCTTGCAAATATTTAAGACCTGTGATTGCACAACTCTTGGACTCTAGACCTAGCCCTGCCTCACCTTTCGCAAGCCATCTGCACAGGACGTAAGTCAGCACAGGATTTGTTCTTCTAGCTTGTTTTTTTTT
>NW_017729012.1:3544789-3555621 GCF_001723915.1 Gavialis gangeticus
GGGGGGGGGGGGGGAAGTAACTTCCTAGTGAAGTTCTAACTTGATGTACTGAAGCATGACCTTCTCCCTCGCTGAACACGCAAAACCCAGTCGAGAGCCGCTTTGTGCTCCAGGGTGCCGACGGCAAATCCTGGTTCCAGTCACTCTGGGGCTTTGGTCCAAAATAAACTGAGCTGCGTGCCCTCCACCTCAGGCTAGCCATCCATCATGAAGAGCAAGGCACGACCAAGAGCCCAGCAAAGCCATTCTTGTCATTCCCACACTGCAGGAGGAATCTGACAGAAGCAGGAAAGCCAAGCCCATCTCCAAAAGTACTCAGTCACTTTCCAGTAAGTGAATCACGGCGAAGGACTATTAGTTCATGTTCCATATACAGAAAGTTTGTCTGGCCCCAGAAAGAGAGAACCCACCCCAGTCTGGGATCATTATTCTCACTCCAACCACTGAATGAACCGAGTCCCCGAGCTGAAAAACTCCACTGGGACCACTTAAAACGGCAAATTTTAATACAACACCAGATGCTCCTCCAATTCCTTTCCGTCAGAGGATACACAAACCAGAACTGACACTTCCATTCACCCTTATCAGGTATTGCTTGCAGCACCCAATTTGCCCATTGCTTCAAGAGCGCTGATAACTTATGCTTCTGAAAGAAAGACTTCTTGCTAGCGAATGACACGAGGACCAAAAAGTTGTGCCCTAAAACACTTTATCTACATGCAGCTGCTTTTGCACACTAAAAGGCAAGCCTCAGAATTTAAAATTAAAAGCATAAAATAAAAAACCTTCTCACCCAGGACACCTAGAACTGCAAGCAGCTCGACTATATTGTTGTTATGGCACTGGGGCCTGGCTGACTGGCTAGAGCAAACAAGGTGTAAGCTGGCATAAGCTGGTATAGCTTCACTGCCTCCAGTGGAACTAATGCATTACAGCCGATGAAGGAAGCGGTGGTATATATGGAAAAGTTTTCACAAATGTAAGCTATGGTCTAACTTCACCCCCCCACACGGATGCATTTACTCCTCTTTCCAACCAATGCAAGCCAAATCAAGAAAACAGGCACTTGTGCTGAGATAAGTGTCCATGTAATGGTACCTCTTATTTATATCAGCAAAACCCCAGGTTTTCTAGGCTTAACCCAGGGAGCGAACATGTACCCAACATTCAGCTCTAGGTAACATTTATTATGATCCAAGGTAGAGACTATGTCCTAAACTCCATTCTAGAAGTGAATCTGCCTGGTGCATCATCTGAGAGTCACCACAGGGAATGATGTCCCATTGCGAGGGGCATAACTTTTAAGCCTTGCAGATAACAAGAGCTGAGATGACCAAGTTTAAATGTCTACGGACTAGACTGGTCATAGCTGCACACTTCCAGGTTCCTTAATAGCTTTGCCAATCATGTTGACAAATGGAGGAAGGAGATTTCCTCAGCCAAGCCCTGCCAAAAGACAGGGCCCTACCGATATTTAGGAATGAGGTACATTGCACCTAATTCACTCTGTCCCACATCTGCTAGCTTCAGGGGTTTGTAGAGGGCCTTCCAAATGGAAGGCAAATGCACATTACTGTTACATTTAAAAAACCCCACTGGACTACTGTACAAAATCAGATTCAACATTTAATTTTTATTTTAATGAATGCCCTATCATTCATCTCCAGGGCAACTCTCACCAGTCTCCTGGAGATTTATCCAATTCCTGGGGACTCCAGGGCAATCCTGAAGGGTTGGCAACCCTAGTCCCCTCTTGCCAGACTACAGGTTCCCAAGGCACTGAGAGGTTAAGCAGCCCTGTTGCACTAATCAAGAAGCAGGCATAATAATCAAACTACTATTTGGCCACCAACAGCTCAAATACTGATAAAGCATTTGAGTGACACCCAGTTGACTGGTGGTGCTGCTTTCCTAAAACAAAGTAAATACTATGAAACATGAATCAGTATTCAAATACAAGTGCCAGTCTTCCTCCTCCTGGTGTGCATCTGTTGCAGGCCAAATTCCAGCTGCATCCTGACTGGTGCCCATCACTCACGAAAAACAGGGAGATGAAACTTTTTGGTAGATACTTACTACCTCTTGGGTTGAGCCTTTACATTTTGGTTCTCAACCGGTAAAATTCAGGCCTCTCATTTCAGCATCCACAGATGTGGAGCAAGAACTTCAGAATAGGGCTGCCTAATGGAGTAAGCATCTTTGGACAAAAGGTGGCTTTGGAACAGAGGCCCTGCTGCTCAATTCCTATTTGAATCCGATTCCCAGCTCTCCCAGACTTGTAACCCGAGTCACTTGCCAGATGTAGCAACAGCAGCCTTTACTGACACTTTTAATTTAAGTGTTGTTACATGGGGGGGCTTCCCTCAGATTACAAGTCTGCCTCTATGGCCATGTCCCAGACAAGCACAGCTATGCGGTACGTGGCACCGACGCATCTCTGTCACCACGTACCACATTCAGCTGCTCTCAGTGCTGCAAGGGAGTAGTGCAGTGGGGGTTTTTTGACCCCTGCATATCCAGGGATCAGTAAAGAAATAAAATAAATTTAAAAAAAAATATTAACAATAATAGAGCAGTGCACACAGGGATGGCACACACCACTCAAAACCGGAGCCTGGCCAGCCAGAGCCATACTCTGGCTGCCAGCCAGGCTCCAAGTGGCAGGAGCCCCAGGACCCCCCCGCCAAATCCCCAGGTAAAGCTGCTGGGGCTAGCCCAGTGCTGGTCCCAGCCTCCCCTACCCCACCTGAGGTAACCTGCCACATGCCACATGTTCCTGGAGAATGCCTGTGCCACATGACAACTAGTGGCAGTACTGCTAGTTGTCCTTGGGGAACCAAACATCCACACTTGCGTGTGTACTATATGTACACAGCACCAGGCAGAATGGAGGCCTGCGGATGCCACCATGCTAATATAGTATAACGCCCTGAAGACTATACCATTTAATTTAGGGTATATCAGAGAAGCAAAATGAAGGCGCGACTGTAGACTGTGAGAGAGTTAGCATAGCTAACTGCTGCTGTATCTTCACTGCCCAGACTCTAGATGCTGGCTACCGGTGTACATCTTCTCCAAGGACTCCAGCAACACGCTCTGGCCAATAGCAGGTGATCAAGCCTGATGCTCCATCTACCGCACTCCCCAGCTCAAGCTCCCACAAGCATGTTAGCAGGCATCATCGTCAGACCTTCATACTGGTATGTAAAACACGTGGGTAACGACTGGTCTAGTAGGGCTGGGATATTGTCAGAGTTATTGCTGCTCAGCTTTTAAGCAGAAGTCAAGAGAGTCAGAATCTAAAGCATTAAGAAAGCCTCTTTGCAAGAGAATATATAGTTTCACAGATATTAGGGGCTATGATTCAGGTAATCAGGTCCAGCCCCCTCTACTACACATTAGCATTTTAAAGCTTTTATAACCGAGTCTACTCAAGAAGCTAGCAACTATGCAGTACACTCATACCAAGTGAGGGCTTGTACAACAGGAGTTGAGCCCCCATAGTGAAAAGTCTTTTCAACAAATACAACTGGGAACTTTTCACACCCTGATGAGGCTGGGAAGATACTCTTGGGCAAATCAACCTTCTGGTTCACTGCAGCACATGGACTCTGCTGGCAACAAGTGGTCCTAAACATATCAAAGCCAGAAAATACTACAAGCAGGTGTTGGAGATGCTTGGAAAACTAAAATGCATGGATTTCACCATTTTATAGGTTTGTTTAACTGGATACCAACTGAAGGAAGATGCTTAAAAGAGCTCAAGGACACTATTCCTTGTATACCCAAGAACTCCCATGGCAAGACAGCTGCCCTGAATGGTCAGCAGCCACTTTAGGCCCAATTCTGCATTCTTTCTGCACCCAAAAAAAAAGCAAGCTACATTCAGGAACAGATGCCAAAATGTGTTCTTTATTTGAAAGCCTAAAGATGGAAATGTTTTCCCAAACCAGGGGATAAAAATGCTGAGTGCCACAGATCTCCAGAGTAGCAACTTGTGTTTTATTTAGCAAACAATATTTTTTGCTACAGCAGTAAGTCTGAAAATAGCTTTGGCACTTCCAAACCAGCTGCTAGTCCACAGACATTACATGCTCCACTCCACAATTATAAAAGGTAGGGAATTTATTAGTATACACTACCCAATTGTGCTCTAACCCAAAGCCCCTAGCAATGCAAGGGAGTCTTTAATTAGATTTCACTGGGTTTTAAAAATCACTACAAAGAAATACAATTCCATTTCAGAAGTTGAATGTGCTGTAGCTCAATATTATAGCAGGCTTGAGCTAGCAGAGTTGATCTGCTTATGTTCCAGGCCACCCAGAGGTCATTCAAATGAATAAAGTAACCTGATACAAGATGCATCTGGTTTAAAACAAAAAGAGTGCATATGCTATTAGTGCTTGCTTCATTAAGGTGGAGGCATTTCCATTCTTGACCTCTGCATCAAAGCCACCAAGCCAAGCTATCTAGGGTTTATTTAGGCATCCCCTTCCATCCACATTGCATTACCAAGTTTAAGCCTCCTGCAAATATTTTGAGAAGGGTCACACCCAAAGTCAAAATCCCATTTTTGTTTAAAAAAAAAATAAAATTTAAAGGATCCATCCAGCAGTTGTTAGATATAAAAAAAGGAAACTGGAGAGACAGCTACTCTCAACCAGTTTCCAGCCTGGCTATATGGCCCATGTGGACAAGGGTTCTTCTTCCTTCCTGCACACTTAAAGTTTGCAGAGATGCAGATTCCCAACTGCCTTACAATTTGTGCAGCCACAGTTTCCACAGGGCCAGATCTCTAGCTGCTTCAGCAAGCCTGTATAACTGCGCTGCCTTCAGTGGAACCAGATTTACCTGAGTGGAGGATCTGGCCTACAGACAGGTACTGGTCAGTGGGGCTCCAGCCCTCCAAAAGAGCATCTGTAAGGAAACCAGGCCTGAAAGGGCTCAATTTGGATTTTAACTTAATATTATGCCATAACTACTGAGCTCTGTATAGTTACTCCATTTTAAAAGCAACGCGAAACAGAGCAGATTCCTGAGCCACAAATTGGTGCAAATGGATGTGCCTCTAGTGTTAACTGAACAGCACCACTGTACACCAATAATCTATGTTATTAGCTGTTGAAATTAAAAGACTCCACAACCAGTTTTAAAGAAAAGATATTTGCCATTTAACGTACTGGAAAGGCTCTCTATTGGACCATGTGTTCCATCAGGTGGCATGGCTGTAAATTATTTACTAGGCACCCCATAACACTCAATTAAAAAGCACTGAAAAAAAAAAAACCCGAACATCTAATTAAGTTAGGTTTTCAGAATGAACTGCTATAACAAGGACAGGTGTGCAGAAGGCAGATGGCAGGCAGGAACTCAGCAAAACAGGTGATCACTAGATGAAAAAGAAAAGAAAGATAGGTAACTTGATACATGCATCATCATCAGGGACTGAAAACTTAACTCATAAGCCTAATATCATCATTCATTTAAATACATATTCAGGCAGGGCCAGTAGAAAAAAAAATAAAAAACTTCCCCAGTTACCCTATGAGACTTTTTTCTAGCCCAACCCTCTTAAAATTTAGAGAGGGAGAAAAGAAAAACTGAATTAAATGTTAAAATAAATTTGGGGGAAAAAAAAAAAAAATCTATATCAGCCTAGGGAAAAGCTCTTGGAGAGAACTGAAGATTCCTTAAAATTAGGCCTCTTGGTTTCTTCTTTTGGAGAAGAGGACACGCATGCTTTCCCTTCTATACACAGTTTATGGGTGCAACCTGAAAAAAAAAAAAAAAAAAAAAACAAAAACAAGTTTGCTGATGCTTTTTCTTGAGTTTCAAAGCACCAGTGGAAGCCAGGGTGACCGTGTGCTCCTTACACTTCTATGCTATTTTTCCATGGACTGCTCTGCATTATGGCTTGGTTGCAGCAGGCTGCTATCAGTCAAGACTGTATCCATACATTACTGTTTTTCTTCTTTCCCAGTGGGGTTGGGGAGAGGTGCTACGGATAGTTTTACTCTGTGTGCGAGACAGGCTCACAGTAATATGCAGAAACAAAAGCCATCATGCTGCTTGGATCACATTTTTTCCCCAAACCAAAATTCCCAGAGGTCTGCAAGGAGAATGATGGCACAGAAATAAATTGTCCTCAAGTGGTCTATAAGGCACAGGTGGGAAGGATGTATTGTTTTCCATTTCAGATGCAAAACAAAAACCAAGCAAGCTACAATAGGACATCTTCTTCCTTAATGTGAAGGGCACAATAAATCCTGCCAGCAGCCATCTGCCACAAGTCTTGCTTCAGGACACCACACTGCTGAAACATTATCAGGAAGGTATCTGCTCTGGAGTGCAGTTTTCTAGACTGCCCCCAAAATATATGCACAAAAACAAACCAAAAAAAAACCAAACAGACCACAAGTTGGACAATTTGGCGATCACTCCCAAGAGCAATACAGAAGCTTATGCAAGGTCAGAACAGTCTCGGATGAGAAGCGTATCCGACTGAACTTACTCCCTAGTGAAACGGGAGTTTCTCAAGAGGACAGAGTGCTCTGTTGAACAATGCTGGCCATGCCTTCTGAAGCTACCCACACTTAACAAACAAACCCCACCCCCCAAAAAGTCCCGTGTCCAGCTGGTTTTACAGCCAGTTATTTCTTCTCCATGCCAGCTACTCGCTGGCTGAGCATGTGTTCTGCATCACAGCCTTGGGACAAGTACGAGATTCACCCTTGCTTAAGGAAGAGTTGACGTAATAATTATGTGCAGCCCTATGAAATCAGGCTGTAAAATGATAGGTCATCAGCAGTTACCACATTATCCAAAAAGCCATTTTACAGGATTTAAATAAGAAATAAAGTTCTTTCCCCAGAAGTCAATATGGTAAGAGCTTAGGCTTGGTAGACTCCTACATTAAGAGCAGTGTATTCATTTTGCTTATTGGTATACAGTAGACAAAGGCTCCAAGGAGAACAGGATCATTAGTTTTGAGACTACTGAACTGAAACATCTTGCAGTGGCAGGGGGGCTAAGTACAGCCAGGAGGCTGTATCCTGCACTCCAACTTGATGGCAAGGCTCCCATTTTATTTGGCGATGCAGGACAGGATGGTTTTCCATGGTTATGTGCTAGAGGATATCTTTTAGGAGCCCCAGGCATAAATTCCAGGCCCACTTTGAATGGCAGTTATGCAAAGTTAGAGGGGGGAGGTTCAACAAAGCCAAAAGCTGGCTGAAGTGTCAAAAATACCTAGCAACCTGTCCATCGAGTATGCACGCACCTCCAAGGGTGGGAAGAGCTGTAATACAGCAGCAACCGAGCAGCTCCCTGGATTAGCTAGATAAACAGGTATTCAGTTACATACTTAGTGAAGCAGATGTAAATCAGTCGCTAAATACTGTACACTTTGGGCTTGAAAATGAAGCTTCATATTGGGTTTTAAAATGAGCGCTCTCTGGTTTAGCACAGAAAAGATCAGTCCTAGGGATTAAACAGAACCGAGTGGGGAAATGCACTGTGTGAACACGCCAACACCCATGATACAAGTCAGATGCACAGCCCAAGATGAGCAATGTTGTTCATAACAGGTTTTTTCCATGCACCTCAGCTTTTTGAAGACTGAAACATCACAATTTTCATCTTGCACCTGCTGGTTGTACACAGCCTTCAGCAAGGTTCCTCTAGAAGTTTCTGATTTCTGCTATCCAAGGGCAAAGGTTTATTGCGGGAATTGTTTGCTCCAGCTCTTGCTGAAGCTTTAAGGGTTTTCTTTTGCTATTCTTTTTGGTAAATGCAGTACAAGTCATCTTTAGGCTGTCCTGGATTCTCATCTTCCACTCTGAAGGAGAACATGGAAGTGAGACTTAATTTTAAGTTTGACAGCTCCCCTCCCCCACCCCCACCTGTCCCAGATGGAAAGCCAGTTGTTTGTCAGATTTAAGTGAACTACAGTCACCATCTAAAGAGGCTTTGGAAGCGGTTTTGAGAAACAACTATACATGCATTGGCTATGAGACTGCAACTAAAAGCTTCACATCACAGCAATCGAGACTTAAAAGAAGTACGTGTATCTAGTAATTGCGCCAGAGCCTCAGTGCGCAAAACAGATGGGGATTTCTTTCAGTAGGACCCATTTACACCAGGAGAGAGTTAGTTCTTCTAGCAAAACACCCTCCCCACATACACAGTGCGTCTTCTCCCCTTCTTCCCCCCACAGGGTGAACATTTCACGTTCGTTTCTCATCTGCTTCTAGGGTCCTGTTACCAGGGCAGAATGAGCTCCAGTCTTTAAGTACGTTTACCAGCCTCTAAAGGATTTTGGCAGGGTAAGTGCTGCTGTCCATACTCTAGATAAGGGGCCGAGGCAAAGAGACACTAGCTGTTTAGTCAAGGTCACAGCGTCTGTGGTAGAGGAGAAGATTGAACGGGGTCACCCAAGTGCAAAGCTAGTGCCTCTCATGGGATCATCCTTCCTTTGCCAACGCTTGATACGAGCCTCAGAAGTTATAACTATATTATGTGCATGAGAATGGCACATCAAGGGTTTCGACCGCTCCAGTCTTTGCAGCCTCTGAACGCGAGACAGCTTAACTGCCTAGCGTGAAAGTTCATTTTCCCAAGTGGTTGAGGAGAAAGCCACAGAACCCGCCTAGAGAAGATGCATTATCTGTCACCATATTTTAAAAACACTGTTCAACATGAATCCATTCTGTAAAGCAGGAGGATACAAAGAAAAAAAACCCAACACTCTGCATTATCGACACTGACTTCAGCAAACAACCACGGCTACGTCGCAAAGTTCAAAAAAGAAGATGTAAATGCACACGTATATTTGACATGCGAGATGAAGTCACAATCTTCTCCTGAAAGAATGCCAATATAAAACCCAATCCCCCCTTACAAGCCATTGTCATGCTTGCCACTACACACAATAACTTGTCAGCTGCTCCTCACAGTAAGAGGAGTTGCCACTCTTACCAGATTCCTTATACAAGTCTTAGCTGCTTGCTGGCTTAGTCCCGGACCAATTCCTAGACTGGAAGCAGCACAGAAACTATGCTGCTATTGTAAATTAGAGTCTAACTTAGAAACAGAGTGGAAGAGGTCTGCTAAAACCACCCAAAGAGTACTTCGGGGCAGGCAGGAGTTTTCCAAGCCATCCAACTCCAAAAAGACATCTCGGTTGGTAGCTTTGAAAGGCACCGACTTCTACACACCACTTAAATATACAGGCTTCTGGGTCTCAACATCCTCCACAACCCCAGATCTTCAGAATCTGATGGGGTCTCTGCCACGTGTAGATCGGGCCCAGAGCAAATATTGTAAGGGGCTGTACAAAATCCTAGCACAGCCCAAGAAGAGCTGCAGTCTGTGCTGACACCATTTTCATGCTGCAGCTGCTTTGTCAGCATCACGGCTGTGCTCTGCAGACGAGCACAGCGTTTGAGGTGCTATTTGGACATGTTGACTGCACTTTTTGCAGCTCAAAGAGGGAGCACAGGGGCGAGAGGGATCCTGCGCAAGCCACTCTTGCCAAGACAAATGAGAGGCTAGCTTGGCTTTCCTGTTCAAGATATGCAGGGTCCTAAGCTACTGTGTTGAGGGGAGAAGGGAGCAACATGGTCATGCATTTCCTTCTCGTTTTTATTGCCAAAGGGAAAAAGGAATAAAAATCAAACCATACTATAAAAACCAACCAACCATGAGGACAGTTTTTGTAGGCTGCTCCCCCTCTTCCCCCAAGAGGTCACTGGCAATGCCCAAGCTACAGGCCAGCCCTCTGAAGGTAAAAGGCTTCAGGGAGCCAGAAAGACTTTGCAGCACCTTGCCAGATGGAGGCAACATGAAAAACCCATGTGTACACACTACTTCTAGGCCAAGAATACAGTTGTTTTTGGTCCTTCCTAGTCAGGCTGCTTAAGATTTTCTGCAGCCAAGGACAGGGAGGGGGAAGGGAAGTCTGCTGCAGTCTCCCTTGCAGAGCATAGTAAATAGCCAAAGCTCTGGTCAGTTCTTCAACCTGGAACGGCCTGAGGGACAGAGACATCCCATGCCAGGACCTTACTCGAGGAGAGTGCCATTGCAATCCAAGCGGCCAGTTCATCTAGAGCAGTTGGTGGCCGAATGTGCGGCATCCCCACTTTCGCGTGCCTGGGCACACAGCATAAAGAGACGAAAAACCCTCAACAATGATATTCAGTCTTTATTTTCACTTCCTGTTCCAAAGTGCATTGCCACACTTCACCGCAGAGCTGCCTGTGTTGCAGCGATGGGCACGGCGATTCCTGTATCTGGCTCTTCAGAAGAGCGATGCGTGGCAGCTCCCAATTCTGGACAGTATTCCTAGCCTCGCTGCACATCTGCTTTCTGACTTTGGGGTGCCCAGTTCTCCGCATCTCTGCCTCCCTTCAGGGAGCCAACACTCACTCCGTGCAGACGGGAGATTCGTTAATGGGGCAGCATCTGCCTCGAACAAAGTGTGACAGTTTGACTCAGAAAGGAAACTGTCAGAGCCTTAGTACCTTGGTGTTTGGGTACATTTTTGCCATGAGCAGTGCTGGATCCACCTGCTCGAGACAGCTGTAGAAACACTCCCGCGCTCATCTTTTGACTGTCAAGGGCCAGATGCAAGCTACTGTAAGAGTAATCCAGACTCCTATTTCAGAGACATTAGCCGTGGCCGTCTGTTCACTAATCGTCCTACGCTTCTCCCTGCACACAAGCCAATGGCGAGACGTCCATTCGCTACCCTGGGGCTCATTTTAACTTTTCAGCTACTGCTTCTTTCAAGTCTCCTTCTGGGCCTGCAAGATGCAGTTTCTCACACACACACA
>NW_017729012.1:3555850-3558079 GCF_001723915.1 Gavialis gangeticus
CACACACACACACACACACACACACACACACACACAAGCACAAAGTTACACACTGCCATGCCCGTGGTGGGCACTGTTTGGTCTCAAGCCAGAAACTGTTCTCCTTTCTGTACGGAGGGCACAACTGATGGGCTGGAGATAATAGCTTAAGTCCCCGGATTTCCTTCTCCGGCTGCGGCTCCTGAAGCGGCCGGAGAGAGAACAGACTCGGTGTGCAAAGCCTTCTAGGATTTTGGGGAAAAAAAAAAATTCTCCCTGCTCCCTTTTTAAAGTGGCTAGGAAGGCTCGGTGACTAAGTAGCTTTACAAGTCAAGGTAAATTAGAAGTAGTTAAAAATGGGCAAGTTAAGTATCTGATTTCAACTCCCTGGTGGCTTTATCAATTAAGGATAATCCAACAATGTTGTCCACCAACTGTTAGCATCTGTCTTCACAGCTATCTGTTAGTCATGTACAGACAAGGCCCCTGGCCAGGTCAAGTTGATGCACACGCTACTGTTACCCGGTACCCAGACTTCCTACATTTACCAGCCTTTTCACTTCTTGCAATATTGTGACTAGGCAAGCCTGGAATGGAAATAATGGCTGAATATCACGACAGGAGGGGCTTCTAGTAGCAGTGCTGTCAGGTACACGTCTATACCCCTAAGCAAGGAGATGAGGGTGGTGAGAAGCCCCATGTGCAAGTAAAGCCAGACTTACTGGAGCAAGATTTCCCTTTTGGAAAGAAAGCGGAAAGGCTACAGGACCCCCACCCCTGGAATTTGATCCGTTTCTCAATACAAGAGGAAATACCCAACTACTAGTACAAGAATATCCTCATCTAAAAAGGGGGCCCTTTCATTATTTATTTATTTTGAATGATAGGGGCACCATTTTCAGTTCTTACAAGGTGACAGCATAGCCAGATGCTCACCTGGGGTCAGTCACCCCATGGTATCCACGAGGGCTGGGCCAAAGCACCCCGCCTGAACAGTTGTTCTATGGAAACCCAGGGGTTTGACTGAACAGAAGAAAAGCCTTCATAAGAAGTGTATGCTTTCCATGGAAAGTTTCGATTTTTGTCACAATGGCAAGTGCCCGAAAACTGAAATATTTACGTTGGTAGCTAATGTTTGCCATTAAAAATGTTTAGACTTTCCCATGGAAGAATTTACACTTAATGCTTCAACTAAAACAAGAGTAACAACAACAAATACTTTCCTAATATTAACTGCACTGGAGCCATTTGATTTTACCAGCTAACGATCCAACCCTTATGTTACATCAAAAACAACCACCCATCACGCACACAACCCACACACCACTTAACGTGGAAGGCAGACAAGTTTTCCATGCTTTAAGGATGGGTGGGGAAAA
Organism: Gavialis gangeticus; assembly: GCF_001723915.1. Taxonomy (NCBI): domain Eukaryota; kingdom Metazoa; phylum Chordata; order Crocodylia; family Gavialidae; genus Gavialis; species Gavialis gangeticus. The sequence continues at coordinate 3,557,209 of NW_017729012.1, forward strand.
GGGTATGCATAGGTCACCATCACCAAGGATTTCAAAGCAGCCGAAAGGATGTCGACACACATCTTCCATTCGTTGTAATGACAGATGCGTCTACATCCCCTACGCTTCTTTGAAAGCTTCAACCTAGTGACTATCAAAAGATATTAACCTGGAAGAATTAAGAGTTTTCTTCTTTCCTAGTGTATGGTATGTAGCATCCTTAATACCTAAAAATACAACTGCACACTGAAACCTGCAGACTTCAAAAAGAAACCCACGTAAGACAGCGATGAGAACCTTTCTAAATTAAGACCTATACAAACAGAAGTGAAAGTTCTTTGACACACCAATGCACCCATGCTTTGAAGCAGATAAGATTAGAGATAGGTGGGAAACTTGTTTTCCTGTCCTGTTAAATGCAAATTTTCAATAAAGTTCTTACTCTGTGTTAGAGCCAAACCCCTCCCACCAAAAAACAAAAACAAGGAGACAGGGGTTTTTTTGGTCTCATTTAGGCTGTATTTTTGCAAGATGGGTGGTGGGGGGCAAGGAGAGATGCATGCAGACACTCATCTCTTCTTCCCTGATCTGGGGTATGGAAGACTAGATCCAAGGACCCACTGTGCCCAACTTGGACCTCCAGGCGAGAGCTCTGACTACCGGGCCCTTTACTTTTCCAGGGCAGGTTTCTTGGTCATGTGCGGAGCTACTACCTTTTGAACAGCCAAGGGTCTCCCTGGCCTAATGAATGACCACACTGGCTGTCCCAGTGGTTTGGGCAGTCTCTTGGGATCTGTACACCACTGAATATGCAAGCAGAATATCATTATCTGCTTGCTAGAACCCATATGAAAGAGACATTTACTCTGGAAGCAAGTCATGGCCTGGAATA
>NW_017729012.1:3558134-3563476 GCF_001723915.1 Gavialis gangeticus
GTGGGTGGGTGTGATGGAGGGCAGGATTGGCCTGCTGTCTCTTTCTGCTCTTCTTGGTCATTGCTTTTCATTTTTGAAGTTGAATTTGAAGGCATTGTATATTCATTAAGGAACTGAATTAATCATGAGGCCATAATTAAGTCTTGGGCCCTGATTCTTGGTGAGCCTTGCATATGGCCTGGAATAGCCCCAGCTATTAAAAATGTAAGAAGCTACCCTTAAAAAGAGGTAACTTAGCTCCCATTCCCATCCCATATGCAAGGCTCACCAAGAATCAGGGCCCAAGACTTAATTATGGCCTCATGATTAATTCAGTTCCTTAATGAATATACAATGCCTTCAAATTCAACTTCAAAAATGAAAAGCAATGACCAAGAAGAGCAGAAAGAGACAGCAGGCCAATCCTGCCCTCCATCACACCCACCCACACACCCTGCACCTTCAAGGAGCACAGAAGGGCTTAGACAGCAACAGCACCCCACGGCCATGCTCTCTCATGCTGCCATGGAGGTCCTCAATGGACTACTCCATATTTGCACCAGTATATGTCCTTTAACTGTTGCCTTTCTAGGCATCACCCCTGTCATTCAGGCAGAAACACTGGCCTGACACCAGTGCAGATCCATCAGAACTCCAGTAATGACATTTAAAGCCAGCCAGGTTAGGACCATCTAGCAACGGGCACCTATCCCAATTCTGGTCCAACTGTCGTTCTTCACCAGGTCAGGTCATCCCATTTGTTCATCTCCCTTGCTGCAAACATGCCAATGAGGAGGAGCTGCTGGTTTATTTTTAGAGCAAGTACCGCAATTGTGCAGAGCAGACCATGCGCCTGCAGCACCATGCCACAACCCCACCCACCCTGCCTCGGAGCACTGTCCTGGTATCCTCCCCTAGTGGAGAAGAGTGCGCCAAGCCAAAAATTCCCTCTCTCCTTTTAGGGAGACCACTGCTAGAAATGGGAAGTTGCTCCCTTCACCTTGCTTTCTTTCATTAAGACCCAGAAGAAGAAAAAAAAAAAAATCAGCCACCTTGCCACACAGGCTATATGCACCATTTGTAGCTCAGTTGTGGACCAGCCACAACTGTGTACCAGGCAGGTTAAACACAACCATTCACTGCTTCTTTTTAAGATAGGACTCTGTTCAAAGCAATTCAGGGCTAGCAGCAAAAGGTTGAGGACCTCTATCAGCCGTCCCCCTTCTTTTGTGCGTAGCTCTAGAAGTAGGTACTGCTCAACAAGCACATCCACAGTTGGCCTAGTTCAAACATGGCCAGCAGAGGTGACAGATGCTAGCTGTAAGTTCACACACACAATTAAATCCTTCCTGCCACTGGGTGGTTTCCCTTCTGCTCCCCCTAAACCCAATCCAATGCACAATCCACACGCTAGGCCAGAGTTCACTCACTGGTTTTCTATACCAGTAAAGCAACCCACCAGGAACTGAACCAAACTCAGTTCAAGCCTCTCCACTGCCAAGTCCTCATCCTGCTCCTCTCGTTTCACATCTCTCTGACCAAATAAACCCTACCCCAATGCTCCCTTTACGATTGGCAGGTAGCCTAGAAACATTATACTGCCCCTTCTCAAAGAGCCTGGCGCAGGCAGCAGGTTAGGCTGATGACTGGAAGAAGGGGGATGCTGCTAGGGTACCCGTATATACTCTAGCTCATCTCAGCTGCCAGCCCTGTTCCTTGGAGCTGTCTGGTACAGATTAGCACAGCCTGAAGGCTGCTCTAGTTCAGCTGCGGATGGGGTACCACTGGTGATGCCCAAGTGTCTGCCCTTCCTTCCCCTCATCCTAGCTGTGCTGTAGCTCAGAAGCAAGGAAGCAACTGCCAGATAGTTTAACCCTGCTCTGTGGCTGGGACAAACCCAGAATGAAGCAAAAATACCCATTACGTATTACTCAAGCTTCCCAGTCCTTTTGCCCTGGCACAGATGCAGGTGGGCTACTCATCCGTCCAGGAACAAAGTGAAAAAAAGTGGTCAGGAATGAATGTACAAAGGGGACCAGAGCAGCTGAGTCACTGAAGGCAGAAGCACGTGGCTGGTATAGGCAGGCAGTGCAATATTACTCTCCAAGAGTAAGGATTAAAACAGAGAGGAACTACATCTCAGGGGGATGCCTACTTTGGGGTGGTGCAGCCATGTATTACAGTGGCTTACAGCACAGCAATGAGCAAAAGTCTAGCCATTACATTCTCCACCCCCCGCCAAAAATGCACTTAGCTGACAAGCTATAGCCAAGTGTGACCTCATGACTTAAACAGCCTGAGCTTTGCGCTGAAGAGAAATGAGAAATTTCAGCCTGAAGGGATAGGTTTGAGATTTAGCCTTCAAAAGCCAACGCATCAGAAGTGGAAAGCGTCTTTCCAATCGTTGTGCACATGCAGAATTACTTGCAAAAATCTACCAGGGTCAGCGAAGGAGTAAGTGTAGGAGTCAGTCATGCAACCACATATCCATGTCATTAGCATGCGGGGGAATTCTTCTCTTTTTTTTCCTGTTCAAGGCAATGTTAAGCCCATACATGAATGCCTGCCCTCAGCCAGATGGCTCCCCTTTGCTATATCCATGAAAACCCAATCAAATCCAAGACACAGCTAGGGACAGAATCAGGACTTTAAGGGGACACATGCCTGATCCCACTTAGACCAGCTTAAAAAGTCATGAAGAACTGACATGACTGGGAGAGCCAGGATGAAGGGGAGGGGAAAGAAAAACCACCCTGGTCAAAACCAGGGCAGTTTCAGGGTTGCGTGTGTATGTGCAAGCAGAGGGCTCAGTTCCAGGCTCTGATGGATCTCCTTGATGGAAACTAATCTCTGTTGAAGAGTCACCCATCTGCCTATGCAGGCATTTGCTGAACGACAGGGTAATGCTTCATGTTCCAGGTATTCTGGATGTAAAGCAGCCCATTGCTTTAGGTTGGAGTAGTCTGCTCTGACTTACCTCCAGCAGAGTCCACCCTGCAAAGTTTTGCTAGACTGCGAATTCTGAGTTGTGCCGGGCTCTTCTGTGGCAGCCAAACCTTCCTCCTGCCCGGAGGGCCACCTCTTCTGCCGGGGTAAGGCGTCTGCCACCATCCCACAGCCAGCAAAAGGTCTGCCATGCCTTCTGCCAGTTGTAGCAGCTGCTTCAGCTACCGTCTTTCCAAGGGCATGCTTTGCACTCTGCCAGTGCAGCTGCTGTAGTGATGCCATGTGGATCTGCTTGAAACAGGTGGATAGGCATGTCCTGGACCATTCCAGATATGCAAACATAGTACAAATCCACCCTCTGCCCCTTTCCTGCCTTCCTAACTAACACAGCACAAAAACTCTGGCTTGCTGTTACAACTCTTTGCCGCCTCCCCTCCTCTCTCCAGGATGGTGGGATACGGCAATTAAAATCTACGGGGAACTCGAAGCAAGTTAGTAACACAGCGCTGGAAGCTACTAGCAACATGGATTTGAATCCTACAGTAGGGGTCAACCCCCTTGCGCACTAGAGCCAGTCAGTAATATAAAGGTCTTGTGCACTCAGTAGGCATGGGTAATTATCTCCCCCACAAACCCCTTGAACACGTCCTCTCGGCACCTTCTGACCATATAAAACTAACTAGAGATAAAAATCCAAGAACTGGCATTTCTAAAGAGGAGAATTAGAGCAACAAAACAAAAGACTTTTGTTCAAAAAGGTGTGTGGCACCCATTAAAAAAAAGGGGAAATGAAGCAAGGAAGCAAAAGATCCTTTTCCAGGAGGCCTTATGTAAGAGGAAGTCCTTTTGACCGAGCAGGCCTTGCGAACATGTGGCTGCAGGTTGCAGTTCGGACTGAACAAAAAAGTCACTCCTCCAGCTATTTAGGCTTATAAACACCAGGTTGTTTACTGTACATGCTGGACCTCCACAAGTTCAAAGTTTTAACAACTCCTCCTTCTCCCTCCCCCCCAGCTTCCCACCACCACCACCCCTTAAATTTTATCTTGCCCAGTGTTAAAGTCTGGTTGATTAAAAACACACAAAAAAACACAACACTAACTGGTAAACACATCAGGATCTGTCAATGCAAGTTCACCTATAGTTTGTGGGTTATAGATCGCTTGTTCCAGATCTTGCTCTGTGTGGCCGAGGATTTGTCACAAGGATATCCCAGACCATGGGCGTTGTTATAGGCATTTCCCATTCAGCAGGAGGCACATAGTCTGAGAGGAGGGGTTACTACAACTCCAGATCAACTCTGTACTTGGATGCCAGGCTTTCTGGGCTGCCCAAAATAGCCCTGAGAACAACTAGAGTAAATCCCAGAGCTGCTTCAACTGGAGCAAGCCTGTCTCCCGTTTCCCTGTGACTAGCACGGTATGCTGGTATGCTCAGTGCCCCATCACTTCTCAGCACCATTCCTGCTACTTCCCCGCCTAAAAATACTAAGAATGAAATAAGAGGAACCCAGCATAGATCTTGGAGCAGCCTGTTAGAAATTAAAGGCAGAGGATGCACGTGAGCAGGCAAAACATACACCAAGTGCCAATTCATTCTTAACCCACAGTATCTTTACACCACTTCAGCAACCAGGTGAAGAAAAGAGTCCCACTTGATTCCTAAGGTCCATCTAGTCCAGTATCTTGCCTCTGACAGAAGCGGGAATCATGCAGTAAGCAGATGTCAGACATTATTACCACCTGCACATGAGGTTTCATCCTGCTGTCCAAAGCAGCTTGAGTTCATAGGTTTAATACAAACAGCTTGTCCCGTGTAAAGCAGGAAGCCAACAACAGAATGACAAACACAGCAAGGCTCGACTAAGGCACAGGGCCAGGAGTGAAGAGGCCCTTTTTTCCTAATGCCTGCAGAGGACCAGGGCTAGGCAATAAGTTTGCCTTTGTGGCACAAATGTAAGCAGAAGTGTGAGCAATGGGGACAAATAAGCAATATGTAAAAAAAAAAAAAAAAAGTATCCAGAACACAGTTCAGTTCCATGCCCATGGCAAGACAGAACAAAGTTTGAAGCCAACACTATTATAAACTGACCTGGGCCAGCTGTGCAGTCCAGATGTGATCTACACGAATAAGCCTATCAGGGTAAAGGGTGAGAACGAAGCATGTGCTAAGGCTACAGGCTGAAGGAAAGCCCACTGGAGCACTCATACCATGCAACACACAGCAAGACTATATGGCTCAGCAACCACACAGCCCGCTGCAGGAGGCACATTAACACCATACTTATTGTGGGGATTCCCCCTCCACCCCCACCATTTCATAGAAAGGGGCTTGCCACAGTTGAGGCAGAATTAACTCATGTGCTCAGAGCTTGCGAAACAACAAAAAACCAAATAAAAAAAAGCAATTTCCACATG
>NW_017729012.1:3563531-3565921 GCF_001723915.1 Gavialis gangeticus
AGCTCCAGTCCCCATCAATGCTTGGGGCCCTTTCAACACTACTACTGAAATACATGTGGCTAACAACAGTGATTAATGAAGCTATTCAAAGCAACTTGCCCCGGGCCAGAGAGCACCGTAGCAGAAGTCAGATATCAGGGTTTCCAGATCTCAGACCCCAGTTTCCAGGAAGTTGATTGCCTAGGCTCCGTCTCCCTTGCCTACTAGTCCATACAGCACAGTTACAACTTTGTTATTACTGTGGGCAAGGAAGCAAAATAATCATAATAATAGTAATAATAATAATAATAATAATAATAATCTCCAATACCTAGAGTGTGACTCAGTACTCTGCCTCACATGCTATCATGCACCACTGTGCAGCGGTTGCCGACTGTGGCCTTCTACACCTGCTTCAGACTAGTCTAAGTGACTGCACAGGAGATGGAGCAAAGAATCAGTCTTTATCCTCCAAGGCTGGCATTAAGGGTCACTCTTGCAGCCTAATTCCCCAGAGAAATCATACACCAAACCAGCAGCCAGTTACAAACACACTGGACTAAGGGTAAAGCTATGCTTTCTAATTAAAGATCTGTTTTTCTTATTGCAAGGACACTGAAGGCATCCAAATTGGAGCATTTACTTGGTAGTGTTGTAAGGAACCCACACCAAAGTAAAAGCAAAAGCTCTAAAGGGGCAGAAGGAGGGGTCTTCCCCCACGCCCAGGTCATCCTGGCAACAAGATGCAGGTCAAAGTACACAGATATTTGGTAGTTTCAAACAATAAAAAGTATTGTCAAGGAACCTACACAAATGTGACTGGCTGGGAAATTAAAAGCTCTCTTGTAAAGATCTTTTATGAGAAGGGGAAAGGGAAGGAGGAGGAGGGAAGCAAGAGGAAGAACAGTAGATCCTAAAAGATCACCCATTGTTCTGTTCAGCACTTCCCCTCTCCTTATGGACTTGATTTTACAGCAAGCCCAGTCTTTGCTCTACTGGCCCAGTCTTTCTGCTGGGCCCAGATGTGTACAAAGTTTTTACCTTTTGCCAATTCCACAGCTCCCAAGGGAGCACTTCAGTAAAGCATTCTACCCTCAATCAGTCCCGATTTAAAAAAAAAAGTCCAACTTCACATTAAAGAGAGCGGCATTTATCCTAGGTATGGTAACACCACACGCACGCTGCAAACAAAGGTAAAACAGATGCAGCTTCTGCACCGAGCCTCCACCCCACCAAGAGAGCAGTAGCAAAATCTAGACCCTGCTGGAGAGAGAGAGCATCATTGGGTCACTTCCCCCCCCGAAACCAGGAATGTGTTTTCTCTCTCCCTCTTTTTTTTTTAAAACATCTGGCCTGTCCAAGTAATGCATCCACCTGCCCGAACTGGACCGTGGTGTTATTTGGCACTTTTGCTAGAAGACACCAGAGGCTGGCCAGATTAGATCAGCGAGACAGAACAGTAAAAACAGGCCTGAAAATGCAGAGGATACATACAGCAAAAAAAAAAAAAAAAACACGCAACCAAGATCTCAAAGGGAAATGAAGTGCTTGTATCTCCTCATCTTCACAGCTGCCTAACAGGAGGCTTTAGCTACTGAAAGATTTTTTTATTTTTTTTAAAGGCGAGTTGCATCTGCATCATTGCCGCCATGAAACCAGGGGCCTGTTTGCAGGCCAGTTCATCTTTAGAGATGGAAGAGAGGCAGCCGCCCCCCGCCCTCCCCTCCAGCATCCAACTCTCTCCACAAGCCAAACCATGAGCCAGTGCAGGACGCAGGCCCTCGGCCTTTCCTTCAGGGACTCTCTCCGAGTCCGCCCCCCGCCCACGAGCATCCTCTGCCTCCCCGACTGTCACCCCCGGCTTGACGGAGCCCGGCTGGGATGATGGAGTTGGGGCCGGTGCTGCTTAGCAGCCCCCCGAGGTCCCTTCCAACTCTCGTGTCCCATCATCCAGCACAAGCCTTCGGCTTCCACTGACCCGGGAGCGGCAGGGACGGGGCCACCTCCAAGCCACCCCCCGCCAAAGTCCTCCGGTGGCGCAGAGGCGGCCCCTGAGGGCGGCCCGGCGCGGGGGAGAGCGAGCAGGGCCGCGGGGCCGGCAGATACCTCCAGGGTGCGGATCTCGTGCTGCGTGAGGTCGTTGGAGGCGGCGCACTTGGTGCGGAGCCCGCGCAGGTTGGACAGCGAGATGTCGATGAGGTCCTGGAGCAGCCGGACCTGCTGCAGCGTGCTCCGCGCCGCCGGCCCCGCGCTGCCGGCCCGCCCGGCTCCGGCTCTATCCATGCCTCGGCCCATGCATCGGGGAGGCTGGGGCAGCGGCGGCGGCGGCGTCGCCGAGCACTCCCAGATGAATGCAGCCGCCTCGCCCGCTCCCAGCCTTTTAACGGCGGCTGCGGCCCCCGCGCTGCCGG
>NW_017729012.1:3566231-3577618 GCF_001723915.1 Gavialis gangeticus
CCTCGCCCCGCCTCCCCGCCGCAACGGACACCACCCCCCCGCGCACACCTACACGCCTCACACACGTGCTTCCTGGGCCGTATCCGCGAGCTTTTCTTAGAGCGCCTTACCCGGCGGGGGAAACACCGTGTGTCCCGGCCAGTGACGGGGGGCTCCCTCCTAGCTCGCTCCTGCGGCCACATGGCTGAGGGCAGGCGCCACGGCCGAGGCTCCAGGCCTCGGGCTGCAGGTAGGACACCTGCCAAAAGACGCTGGAAATATCCGAAGCCCCAGGTGCGGGGGGGAGGGTGTTTGCCAGCTGGAGGGCCGCCTATGGGTCTGGACTGACTCATGGCTTTGGACTTGATTTGGCTTGGAACGTGAAACATTTCTTTTAAAAATACAAATATATATATAAAAAAAATATATATATATATTTATTAATTATTATTACTACTATTAGACCGACTTAAATAGTTGAGGGGAACATTTTTTTTCTTGGCAAGCTTTCGGCTCGAAAAACCCTTTGTCGGGCTGAGGGAGCGTCCGCAGTTGACGCGCGCGTTCTTGGGATGACGAGTGAAGAAGCCAGAGGATGGTCCGCATGCAAGAACAGCAGTCGGTGAAGACGTAAATTGAGGCGTCAGTGGTGAGAGACAGGCTGGGTGGGGAAATGAATTCATGCTTGAAGTCACCAATTCAAATTCTTGCTTGTGAATCATTTTCTCCGCGTAGAGTCAGGCGGAAAGCCCACTGGTTTGCTAGAGCAAGTCTAGAGCGTGTTCTGGAAGAAGCTGGCCCCGTTCCTGGACCTGGACTTCTCCTGAGTGAAAGCAGTTCCTGCTGCTGCTTTTGGTGCCTTTTTTTGTACGGCTCTTGACAGAAGTCATCCCTGAGAGGGGTCTCCTAACACCCAGGGGTGATAGCTGTTTTTGGACCAACTGTATGGTTGGTAGAGAGATGCAGGCAAGCTTTCAGGTAGCACAATACCCTTCCTCCGGCCTCACCAAGGCACGTTAAACCAAGAGGGCAATTATCCTTCTATAATATGTAATATGTAACACCTCCCCTCCTTATCATTCCTCTGTGTTCCTACCTAGGAAGTATTATTCAGACTGAAAGTACTTGAGTTATAATCACACAGGTTAATGATGTGGGGGGTTTTAGTCAAGTTCACAAGTGGCCATTATCCATCTCGTATGTGAGCACCTTGCAGAAGTGCAATGGCAATATTATAAGCATGACACCTGTGGTTCTCTCTCTCCTTTCTCCAAAGAGACACTGTAATGTTGAGCTCAATTTTTTTTGTTCATTTTTAAATCAATTTAACATGCAACATGTACACTCTGCTCCTTGTGTGTAAAAAAACAAAAACAAACAAAACAAACAAACAAAACCCCCAGATCAACTACGTGTGCACTGTGCTGTGCCTGCCAAGAAACCTGGGAAGGTCCGTGGCGGAGTTACTCTGGGAATGAGTTTGGCCCATTGATCACGCCAAGCAGTTATACAGAGCCCTAAGTCTGCAAAGCTCAATCAAAATAGGGGCTAGTTAATGTAATTCAATAAGCAACAGTTCCCATATCGGGACTGCCTCACGCTTCCTCCCATCTCCCCAGTATCTAACTGAGACCCCTGTACCACTGAGCAGCATCGTAGGGAAGAGCGGTAGTGATTTCCTGGTACCTGTTCAAGATCCCCCACGTTGTAGATGATCTGATCCATCAAGCAGGTCCGACTTCCTATGTAGAGCCCCACTGACTTTCTTCAGGTACAGCTGCAGACCCAGGGCTGTTGGGTGCTTTATATCATTCACGTTGTTTGCTTTCTTTTTTAGCAATTCCTTTGACACTGGAAAGTAAAAATAAATAGGCTGATTTTTTTTTTAATAAAACCAAGATAACCTTCTGAGTCCCAACTTCTTAGTGTTATACAGGGGCAGAGAAACTGCCATACTGGATCAGACCTATAACCCACCTAGTCATTGCCCCATCTCTGACAGTGGGCGATACCAGGTGCAGGCAGGGAACCCCACAACAGGCAGATGGAGTTTGATCTGTCACTTCACTATCCAATCCCTAATAGTTCGTGATCAGCTTCAGACCAAAGCATCCGCCTCCCAACACTCTCTGTTTGCACTGATTACCCTAACTTCTTGATAGTTGCATGAACATCCAGTCCCTCCGAGTATCAAGGTGTCCTGGCATTGGTGGCTCCAATGGCAAGGAGTTCTGCATTGTCATGTTTAGTGTCACAACGCTCATTCAAACAAGAAGTAACATCTAAACAAATTAGAAGGATTTTGCCAACATTCAAAGGAAGCCTTCCTATGTGTCTGACATTATATATAGCTTGCTTTGTGTGTCTTTCCTCCGTGCTCAAATTCTGACCGCTATACCATAGTGTACAATCAAAAATAAGTCAGCTTGTCATCTCCGCTGATCTCAGTAGAATGATTCTGATATAAAAGTCAGCCCTTGAACTAAGAGTATCTCTCTATCTAGACCACCTTTTCAAGTGTTTTGTAAATCAGTTGGGTGTTTCGGGTAACATGGATGCTTACTTAGTAAAGCACAAGAGCAAAGTCTTGTATTTGAAGTGGCCATTAGTATAAGCATCCTTTAGCCGGTACAGACACTTAAGTACAGGAGTCGTGCGAGTTCATTCAGATCTTTGCTGAACAGTATTTGTGGCAGTAGCTTTATTATCCATGGGGCTGCTGTAGTTACGACTCTGTTGGTGTTTCCATGATATAGTGCCACATAGATAGCTGAGTTACAAGTACGTTATCTTATCTGATAGTCACACCAAGGTACAGCTTATTATTGTGGTTTCTGAGATGCCAATGTAAAACAACATGCCTCTGCAACGTTATCACTTTTTATTTGTAGGAAGGTGTTCAGGAAAACAATATGACTGCATGCTCTTGACAGAGGAAGGTAGCTTCCTTCATCAGAGGTAAATCAATACCTGTTTTTAGAGGACAATATGGCAGCCAAGCCCCAAACAGAAAAACAAAAGCAAAAAAATATGCATATGGCTGGTCAGGTATGGATGATTTCTGAGCATTTTGGATGGGGAATTCCCAAGCGGTAGGGTACATTGGCCTATGTCAAGTGGTTCCCAAACTGTGGGCTGCAACCCCAAATGGGGTCACAACATCAGCAAATAAAGCTGCGGTGGTGGAGGGCTGTGGGATGGGAAATGGGGCCATAAATAGGGTCATGCTCAGGAAAAGTTTGGGGAGCGCTGGCCTGTGCTAATTTACTGACTGCTAGACTCCTGGTACCCTGGGTAGTTTAAGCGTGATAGACATACCCGTTAAAAAGAGTCCTTGGAAGGACATAGATATGCATCTGAGCCCTGCGTCTCACTTCAGTGTCCGCTCGTCACACGCTCTAAGCTACATACATATTGAAGCGCTTTGCTGAATCAAGGCGTAAGGATCTTTTGCCACTGGCTTATCATGTGACCTTGGGCAAATCATTTCCCTGCTTTATCATCTCAGCTTGTGTATCACAGGGATAATGATATTCATCTAGCTCAGTGGAGCGTTTGGAGTGTTAATTCCTGAATGTCTGCAGCCTATTTTGAACTCCTCAGATGTAGGCTGCTATAAAACTGGGAAATACAGTGTTATTACTACTATAAAAGTTATTTGCAAATCCACTAGGGAACGTGAAGGATTTGCTGCACAGGATGCTGTAGATTTCTTGCATGGGAAAGCAAAGTTTGATGAGAAAGGGGGCCAGCATGGCCTGACATTTTGAATCCCTGACAAGTGTTTGCGTAGTCCACTGGGAGTGTCCCCCTAATTAACTAGCTAGCATAAGCAGGCAAAACTCCAGCTTCTCATATACAAGACTGCCCGCTGGGCCCAAATGGAAAAATGTGCTGACTAAACATTTTGTACTGTACATGCATTAATGCCTCAATTCTCAGCATTCCTCTTCCTGGTTTCAATGTGCATGATGCTGTCGACATGAGGAGAAACAGAGAATCCGCCCTTAGCATTGTTTCAGGGAAAAAGACTACAAAAAAAGCCAAGTCTGTTAGGGAGGATCAGAGCTGTTTTGACTCCATTAGCTAGGGAGAGAGAAGGACAGAGTTGCAAACACCAAACCACAGGGAAACCATTGTCTAATGCCAAGATAAGCCAGAGAGACTTTCGCACAGAGCTGCAACCTTTGGTGTCCCACGGAGCCGGAGGCTGCGTCATATGGGGTGAGCACTGAACAGACGTGGTACTCAGACAGCTGGGACAGGCATTTATGAAGGAGAAACCCGGCAGGAGTGAGAAGCTAGGCCTGCAGTGTGGCCCTAAGAGTTGTATGGGAGGCAATACGCCCTCTCCCAACCCCAGGACTGGAAAAGCAGCCACACTGGAGCTGTGGAGCTCACACGTTGGGGTGGGGACTCCATCTCCCCTGCCATGCACACAATCACTTGAGCTACAAAGCTCATAGAGGACCTTAGCCAAAAGCCTGGTAAAGTTAAAGGGATTCCTTTGATCCCCTGCAGGGGATTCTGGACCAGGGGGTTATTCTTGTGTGTGAGCACTGGGGGTGTGATCCAGCACAAACAAAAAAACTGGCATTGGTTTTTCGTTCCAACAGGACTACGTTTGCCAGAGCTCTGACCCCTGTGCAGTCATCTACCCCAGTACACAACAAGTGTAAGTGCTACTATGCCGGCTGCTATATGGTGTCACTAGGTGAATTCAAGATGCAGGACAAATGACGCGGAGGCTGGTCCAGTGGTAGCCCGGTGCTCAGGGATCCCAGGTTTGATTTCCTATTTTGCTACAGACTTCTTGGGTGACTTTGGACAATTCACTTAATCTTTTGTTGCCCCTGTTCACTGCGTATGAATGGTTTGCTGCCACAACAGCACTTTTTCAGGGGTGTGGAGAAGGTGGGTACAATCATGCTTGCAAAACCCTCACATACATTAGTAGTAGGGGCTGTACCTGGACTAGGGATGGATTATAAATCTTGTCTAAAGCATGCAAATTCCCATTCAGGAAGCAATTTTTTCATGCAGTATTGGGTAAACTAGATATGGGCTCGGTATGCCCTTTGATTTTTTTCCTATTACACTATTATATTTCTAAGAACTATATTCTCTGTACAGGAAGGCAAGCATTATCATTGAGTTTGTCACACAGGAGACACACGGACACCTGCATGCATGTGCACACGTAACATGTAGTTTAATCTGAAACACAAGTCATTCAGACTGAAACTGTTGGCTGGCTTCCCCCTTGGCAGGAGGAAAAGCATCGCTGTAGCTTTGCAAACAGCAGCAGGATTCAACACAGAACACCAAAATGCAACTCAGGAGGCCTGGGTCCAAACCGTAGGACCCAGATAAGAACAGTGGTCTATGGCAAATAATTTAATTTATCCGTGCCTCAGTTTCCCCGCTATGCTTTCTCTTCGTGTTTATTTAGCCCATGAAGCTCTTTGGGACCATGTCTCTGACTAGGTACAACACTTAGCGCAATGGGGCCCTCCTCTCAGCAAATCTCTTTGAATCCTAGGAACTCATGTCACATCGACTATAGCAGCAGTCTGCAATTCAGCAGTGTCAATGTTCCAGAGAAGAGATCTGTGTTTAAAAATAGCCCTGCTGTGTTTTTCTGCTGCTTTCACTGAAGTCTCTACTACCTTTTTAACCAGCTTGCCCTAAGCTGAATTCAGCTATCACAACATTGAAATTAGATGATGAAAGTGAATTACTCAATTTGATGTGTTTAACACAGATAATAGGAACCTGCTTGAAGAAAGCACATGTTGGGATTTGAAGAGCTGAAATGTTAGGTGTTTCAGATAAAGGAAGCTTTTATTATCTTTGATTTCCACTCAAAGGCTGCCTCTCACACACACAGTAGGCAGGATCCTTTCTCTTCTGAGCATGGTACCGTGCAGAGTTAGGACGGAGAAGGTGAGAAGCATCAGGGCTCTTGACGGAGACTCTTTTGCAATACTCAAAGAGAATGAGAAGCATAAAGGTCGCAAGCCAGACCCTCAGCTGTTAGACACTGACCTAGCTCCATTTTCTTCAGCGTCCACAACGGAGCTACGTCAGCTTACACTAGCCAAGAATTTGGTCCTGAGCATTTAAGGAAAAGCTCATGATGCACCTTCCTCCTTCAGACTGCCATCTTCTCTAGCCAGCTCAACCTTTAGTGAGCCTATGCACTAATGGCACCGGTGGTTCAGCCTCACCGTTCTGCAGGCAGGACACCCATTTCTCTCTTTCAGCCTCTCCTGAAATAACCATGATCAGAACAGCGGGGTGGGAATGGGGGACCTGGGACTTTGATTCAGTAAAGAATTGTGGCATAGTGAGGGTGCAGTGATAGGGGCACCTGCCCTGGGCACCGACAGGGGAGGTAGGGGAAGAAAAGTCTGATTTTTGCAGCAGCTATGCAATTGTGATCATGGCACTAGCAACGAGAAGTCACCCCAAGCACCCACCGCAATCTTATGTTGTGGGTAAAGAACGCAGAATCAGGGGCAAAAGATGAAAGTCAGTTGACAACACTGGGCAGACAAATAAGAAGCTATGGATTCGACTCCAGGAAGCCTGATTAGATTCAGGTTTCATTGCAAAGCTGGCCCAAGTTCATCAAACGGTTCACTCAGGAATTACCAGGACCCTTCAGTTTCTCGTTTAGTGCCTCTCCAATGGCAGACAAGGATCTCTCCTGATTGTACCAACTGATTTATGATTATTATTGCCACAGGTGTGGTGGGAGTTTCACACACGGCTTAGAGAGAGAGTTCTTTCCCATCCATTCCAAACGTTTTAATTGCAAAGGCATGTCATGCAGGAGAAATAAAGACCTCTGCTTCCTGCCTGTCCCAGCAAGCTGGATTCTGTAGTTCCCAAGCAGACAGAGTCTCTTTGGCTCAGCAAAAAAGCAATCCATCTCGTTATAGCAAAATAACTCAGATGCTCTCAGCCAAGCAGTCTACGTGGGAAACTTCTTTTCAGCCTGTTGTTCCTCACTGCCTGTAGTGAGTTAGGGGAAGAGGCCTAAACTGCCAGACTCCTTTTTCTTAACCTGCTTTACCAATTTGTCAATCCAGACCTTGCTTCTGGAAGGAGCGATGCTTTTAAAAGAAACCCACCACCTGACAGGCCGCTTGGGGAAGTAAAAAGGTCCATCTGTTGGAACCTGACAGTGCCCAGCAGTTCCCTGAGAGCTGCCAAGGGATTAGAAAGGAAAAGGGTCTACAGTTTAACAATGCTTCCCACTGCCCCCACAAACCAATGCTGCTTCCAGAAACTGCTGGGCGCTACATGGCAAACCAGCTATAGGCTACCCCCAGTTACCGAGCACGAGACTATCTGGACTTTCCAGTAGGCCCACAGACATGGTAAGACATGGTAGCAAAGTGCTGGAGGAAACCATTTTCCATATACATTTTATTGAGCCTATGGCACTGAGAAACTAGGCCATACATACTTGAGCACCATCTATTGGCATGGGATTTATGAACCAGCCATTTACATCAGTGGTTCTCAGCCTTTTTAGGCACCCTCCCGTAACTCCTGTGAAGCAAACACCACCCCGTTTCACTAATTTTATTTATTGCAGAGCTTAACTCCTGGCACAAGGGTGGGGAGCAGGGTAGGGAGTGGTAGAGCAAGCACTTAGCTCCTCACAGAGCAGCTGGTCTGGGGGAATGATGAGCTTACCTCCTTGCTAGGGACCAAGCCAGGTGCTTACCTCCTCACATCCTTGCCACCCTCCAAAGGACCTTGCAGCCAGGGCCAGATTAACCCTTTAGTGGACCCTAAGCAGGCAAAATCATGGACCCTGAACAGGTTGAGACCCCTGCTTCCCCACTTTGGTGCTGCCACCTGTGGGGAGCGTGGCTCGGAGCCGCCCTTAGGAAGCAGCCGTGGCAGCGGCAAGGCCGACGGAGGGAGGGTAAGGGCAGGGAGGCGGACAGGGCCATTAGCGTAGTGCCACTGCTGCAGAGGGAACTTGCCTATGCATTCATCTGGCCCTGCTTGCAACACTCCAGGGTGCTCATGAAACCCCTGTTGAGAACCATCAGCTGACAAGACAGAGCACTTCTGTAACGGTGGGGTTGTTCATAAAACCTTAGCTACTGGAGTCACAGCATTAGGCCAGAAAGTCAAATTTTGTTGGGGACAGAAGTGAATTTCTAACATCTATGCCCACGAAGCTTGAAAACCAGAACCCCAATGGCTCAAAAACCAGAAGAGCAATACATAAACAGAGAAGGGCTTTTATCATATGATTAAAAAAAACCCCACCTTACTGTAATTTGCAGAGGCCCTTTTCCAGGTTGGTCACCCCCCAGTTGCACCATAAGCTCTACATGTACTAAATAATAATCAGAGAAGGATCTAGCTCCCATTGGAGGCCTGCCAGTCCTTCAATGCTACCATGTAAGGCCAGTCAGTGAGTCTGCCTAAATTGATCCTTGAGTCTAACAAAGATAAAACATTCCTGACTCTTGGAACAGAGGTTTATGCGTTCATTGTACCCTCTCCCTGGCTAAACACCCCTCAGACTGACTCAGGCTGGCAATAATCCCCTTGTGCGATTTGTATATTAGCCTTAAACACATGTTAGGCAAAAGACAAATATTTGGTTAACAAAACAATGTGAGGATAATCGACGTGATTAGGGAGCGCTCACACACAGAACAATGCCTCAGGTGAGCTGTCACTGCGCTTTGCCCAGCCATACCTCCAAGTTGCGGTTGTTACACCTGTGACATTTTCCATTTCATTAATTTCTGTTTTGTAGCAGCAGCAACTTCAAAGGGTAATCTGTATCTCTTAGTGGATCTTCTGGCCTTCCAATTAAACGAGTGGGGAGTTGGGGTGGAGAAACAAAGCTCAGTCCTCACAGCAGGGATCTGCTGAACTCACTGGGTAAGGACAATTACCCTGGGTCTCCTACACTCCTGCGGTTTTAATTGTTTTGTCACTGCCTTTGTCATTAGCGCTTTATGGAACTGGATCGTGTCAAATGATCTGTCATCTGCATGTAATAAATCAGAGCGTAAGGCCACCTCTTTAAGAGCTGTTATCTGATGTGGCCATTAACTTTCTCATCCCAAAGCCCTTTTTGTTGGGAAAGCAGTTTGACAGGTTCAACATCTGCTCGCAAGCTCTCCTGCCCTGTTGGATTAGTTTGACGGGACAGTCTCATAGGAGGGACAGGAGCCCAGACCCTACTACGCAAACCTAGCGTAAGGCTTGTTCTATGCTTAAACTTTTTAGCAACATGACTACACTGGTTCAGAGCACGGGGAAAAACTGCAGCCGTCGTGCCAGCAAAAACCCTGGTCTAGACACAATTATGCTGGTGAAAAAAATCCTCTTGCCAGTACGGCCAGTTCTGTTCAGGGAAACAGATTAAGCCATAGCAACAAAAGAGCTCCTTTTCCGGTATACGCTGTCTGTATGGCAGGAGGGTTGCTCCATGTCGTTATATCAGTATAGCTAGACTGGCAAACTTTTATGTGCAGATAAACTGTACTGTTACATAGGCGCCGGTTCAACCAACAGTTGTTGGGCTCACAGTAGGCTAAAATTTTTTTGTTCTGAATGGTGATATTTGGCACGAGACTGTATGACACGGCTCAGGAACTGCCGAACTGGATTGGATGCAAGGGGCCTACAGTTCAGGACTACATCTCTGACAGCTGCCAGACAAATGCTTTGGAGGAAGGTGCAGGGACCTGCAGCGGGCAATTGTGGCATAACCCGCTCACCATGTAGATGTGACTTGGATCTTTAATGTTTCAAGATCAGCATAAGCCAAAGAACCTTGCTTGCCTGTGTCCTTACACCAACACAGCTACAACCAAAACCCCTTGGAAGATGCAGCTTTTTTATTTTCATTCATTGAGATAGCTGGGGGGTATTCTTGATACCAATGCGTGTGGTCGCAGCAGAGCGGCCTCACTTTAAAAACCTAGGACGCCATACTGGTGCAACCGGAGACAGAATATGACTCAAATATTGGCCAGCTTCTCAGCCACGATAAGGCTATGCAATTTAACAGAGCCCTGCCTATTTACACTAAGTGACGAGTTGCCCCAGTGCCTCAGATAGACATCATCTGCTGATCTCTCTGCTGTGAGTTTGGGTTCTGCCAACACTGCACACATACCAATCAGTACTTATTATGGACTGGTGATATAGGTAAAGGATAGCATGCATGTATTTGCCTGGAACAGGCTCCTAGGAAATAGGGCGATTCCATGCAAAGCCTGTGGATTAACCAGCTATCTGTCAGGGCCTGGCAACGCTGTTAGGAAGGCATAAAAAAAATGAATTTAGCCATAGTTCACCATGATGAGGGTAGTAATTTTAAAAAGTGACCATTTGCTCACCTGTCTAGCACACTGGCCCTGGCTGAATAAAGAATTAAACCACAGATGTAAATAAATGTAGATCTTGCACCCTTTCTGATTCTCTCAGGGCTAAATTCAAAGCCCAGTAAAGCCATTAAGAGCCCTTCCAATCAGTTGGCTTTGGAGGTGGCCCAGCCCTTCCACTATCTTTCATGGTCCCTGCAGTGCCATGAAAATGCAAGCCTGTTTCTCCTCACTTCCTTCCTCTGTGTAAAAAGTACCTAATAATCAGCCATCTGGCGTCCAAGATGCCTGGTGTATTAGGGCATTTCCTTTATCCTGAGGAGGCTCACGAGAGAAAAGATAAATGTGTTCTCGTCCCATCCCTACATTGTCTCGATTAGGGCCTGTCCATTTTTTCCTTTGTTTACATGGGTTTCTGTAGCAAGCCCTCAACAGTATGGCAGAGAAACTGCTCTAGAAATCATAGGTCTATCCACTCATGCTTGCAACATTTGCTGAAATGGATTTGTTACTGTTTTAATAGCAGTAGAAAGAATGCTAATAATTGTAATATCGGACAAGGAAAGATTGACAGGAAGAGATAAAGGAAGATACGGAAACCAGTCTATGCTGTGCATGGTTGTGGTTTGGATTAATTCCATATTCAGTGTAGGGGCACAGCTGATAACATTGCTCGTAATGCCCCTCTGCTGTCTGTCCTGAAAAAAACTCCTGCACATATGTTCCTTCCCTTGCAGACTGTGCGCCCAGGGCCACAAACCTGCATTTTATATTCATGTCTCTGCGGGGGGCACTGTCAGTGCGCATGCTATATAACACAGGGTCTACACGTTGTATAGACCCTGTAGCAGACAGGCCACGTTTCTCTCTATGCTGGAATGGAGAGGGAGACAACTGAAGAAAGCTGTCCCCAGGGGTCCCAAATGGTGCAAAAATCAGATGCTTTCATAATGGAAACACAGTAGTGACTGCCAACTATTTGCTATCAGAAAAAAGGCAAAAGGACTGCTCAGGTTAGCGTGGTTAAGG
>NW_017729012.1:3577686-3605806 GCF_001723915.1 Gavialis gangeticus
AAAAAAAAAAAAAAAAAAAGGAAAGAAAAGCTGTGACACCAAGCAACTGTCTTCACTTTCAGGTCCAAAGATGGAAGGTGCTGAATATTTCAAAATAACAGGGATAATTATCCAGTGCTGATGGTGACATGGACAATTTCACCATACAACTCCTTATACTGGTATTTTACTTATGCCTCGCCCTCTTGGACACAAGTGGCTAAGAATCTCGGCTTCCATTTCTTTTTTTAAATGAAAGGATGGAGATAGCCTTTTCACTGTGGCTACAGGGGACAGGACTAGGAGCAATGGCCTCAAATTGCAGCAAAGGAAATTTAGGTTGGAGATCAGGAGGAGTTTTGTGACTTTGAGGGTGGCCAAGCATTGGAATAGACTATCTAAAGAAGTTGTGGGATCTCCCTGGAAAATGTCAAGAGCAGGTTAGACAGACACTTGGCTGGGATGGTTTCATCAGGGATGGTTCAGGCTCGAGCAGGGGACTGGACTAGATAACCTCACAAGGTCTCTTCTAGGCCTACTTTCCTACAATCCTATGCACCTATGAACTAGGACCCCCATTTTGCTCATTTTTGGACTCTGATGACTTTTAAGTCAGAATCATAAATTTTGGGAGGCCTGACTCATGATTTCTGGATGCTGGAGGTTGTCAGTACTGATCACTTGGAACTTTAATTGCAATTGGATAGTCCCCAACTAGGTGATGGACATGTTCACTTCAGGGCAGGGACAGTCACTAACAGCGGATATGGATACGCCAGCCTGAGAGGCAGAGCTGTGTGCTGCCACAACTAGATTGCTTCTGCTGCCTGAACCAAGTCTTTCAAAGCTGGCCAGGTTATCTTTGCACAACCCTGCAATCCTATCTGTGACTATACTGTAGACATACTTTATCGTGTGTTTGCGCAATGAGGCTCTGACCTGATGGTGCTTCCAGTCATTCTTTTTAAAATTATAATTTGATTTATTAAAACATAATTTTTAAGGTTAAACAAAAATTAAAGCCACTTCCTAAAGAAAGCATTCAGGTCTTTTCTGTGCCTCATAAAGACATAAGAAAGGACCTGACACTTACTGTTGTCCTTTGCAGGTCATCTTTATGGGCATACACTACTCGAATCCTCCCTGAGCTCTGCTTATAGACATGTTCAGACTCTAGATTATAACAATCACTCCCCTTTGCATTTAAACCACTTAGCACATCCACGAACTAACTGGCTGCAGGAACTGAAATGAGGACAAAAAGGAGGGAGGCATATTTTGGACTGGAGGTTTTGGGGATGTCTTGACTGTTTCATCAATAGAAGCACACTTGTTGCAAGCTCCACAAAGGACAAGCCCCCACATCTGCAAAGACGTGTGTGTGTTTTTAAACTTTCCACGCTGTTTCCCACTGAGGCTACCCACAGAGTACGCACCAGCAGAAATCTTTGCAGAATGCGTGCCTATGAGAATAACAATCTAAGCATCCCAAGTTCAACCCAAAAGACAGGGTTTTTAAAAACAAAAGTCTAAACCACAATTATAGAAATTATTATTATATTAGTGCAATTTTGACTAAAGTTTCCACAAAGCTTTGAAGACATAAACTATATAAATGCTGTTAATTCTGTATATTAAGATGACTATTCTGGGAGTGTTAAATATAATATTCATGTCTCGGCTGTTGCAAATAAACTCACATACTGAAGACGACAGAAGCAATTACAAGTCATACCCATGAGAAGCCAGGGCTCAATCATTAGTCCCTCGGCTCTAAAAACTTGAATGTTACTGTTTATGCTAATTTTCTACTAATTAAGTGCATCACACATCCAGTTTCTGGGATGTTACTCAATTCTGTATACAAAGAGCCCCTTAAAATGATGCGTCTTCTTTCTGTTTCAATTAGCATTGGCAAGCTGGTCAATTGACAGGTCAAATATAGTCAGTTGGCTGCATATTTTTGATGGGTCAAAGATTATAGCAATTTTACCAAAAAACCTTACTTTTTTGTAGTTTTCATGATAGAAATATGATTCTTACTGTTTTTTGACGTATTTCGTAACGGAACTTTTGTGCTTTTTTCTGTGTATTATGTGGACCTATTGGCAATTTTTGACAATTTTTTACCTTTACTGGTCAATTAACCAAACCCTATTTAACCTGTCAAATACCCAACCCTAGTTTGTAGGGAGAAGGGCTTAGCCTTGGGCAGTTGCTAGACGCTGCACAAATGCACATTAGCTCTGCAGGTAAGTGCTGGAGACAAGGTTGCAAACTGCAGCGTGGCTGTAGTTAAATTTTATTTCTGCTTCTGGGTTTCCATTTGCCTCTGTTGGTCACTTTCCGTTGCAGGGCTGTCAGCTCTCTTAATAATGCCATCTCCGGAAGTGGCTTGCCCAGAGATAGAGGTGGAGAAGGCACAAATGCAGGCAGCAGTGGGAGCAGTGCCAGTGCTTTGAAATTCTGGCTCCCACCCCAAGACACCAAATAGGAAACTGTTTGCATTCAGGGCGGGTGAAGGGAACCTATCATACAGGAAAGGACAAAGAAAATCAAAAATAACTCATTCAGTGCTTTCCTTCACATCTGAGCTCAGCTTCAAAGTATGCAAGATCCTGCAGCTCACAGACTTATACACCCTTGTGCAGTCAGAATCTGGCACCTGGCATCTGCCCTCAGTGCAACATTTTCCAGGGAGTTTAGCCAGCTGCACCATGGGCCTGGAGTCAGCCGGAGAAATCACTTGGCCCTGCAGTTCATAACCATGCAGGATCCCCGCCTCAGTGCCAATGGGGAATCTTCCCTAAATAAGGCCTGCAAGATTGGGTGAAAAGAGACACTTTGGAGCCAGCTTAATTTAATGCGATTAAGAAAATTGCAAGTAAGGGACTGCATCCACTTGGATATCTTCCGTTGACTTCACTTAAGTATGTGCTTAGCTGCTGTCTTGAACAGGAGTGAATTCAAGCACGTGCTTTAGTGCTTTCCTGCATCAGGGCCTGAGAGGATAGTGAGCAGTTGTTTGCTTTCTGGGTCTGGGCAGAGTTGCACCATTCTAAGAAGATGGCAGCAGGAAACCTATTTGTCTTTGCCACTGAAACCTTCCCACCAAGTCCCCAGTGGAGGGTTATTTTCCTGGAGCCAGGCTTAGCTTATCTGACTTGTCACATGGGAGCTTGGTGCCAGTGCAGATTTCCTCCTCCTGTGGATGACACAATGCAGACCTCATTGTGGTGAAACCCTCCATGTAACATGACTGCTGTCCCAGAATGGGAGAGGCAAAATCGTTCCTTCAGCTCAGTCTTTCTCTCTTCTACACACACAACTTCTTGACAAATCTTGCAACCCAGGACAGTTGCTCTCCATACCTATTGGCAGTCCAATGCCTGGCAGTTTGCAACGGCCTTTCAGCCAGTCATAGATGACAAGGTTGCAAGTGGCATGGCATGTTGGTGAGACCAGATGTTTAGACAGAGGAAATAATGAACTCAAGAGGGACAGGGATGCAAAAAGCCTATTATTAGCAGCAACTTAGAAGTGAGGCCATTTTTTAGCTGAAATGAGGTAACAATAAGAGAATAATAATTTGGAAAAAAAAGTTATTTTATGCTCTGGGCTTCCCAGTGCATCCCATCTCTCCTGTGTTTGCCTTGCTTGACTGTTTGCTCTTCAAGACAGGGACTGTATATTACCTTGTTTGTCTGCAGGGTGAGTTCACATGATTTTCACAGAGCTATGTGGAGTCTAACAGGCCCATCTTTAGTGTCCTTGTCAGTAAGCATTCTCCAGGATAAAGAGATGATTCAGACCCATGAAAAGGCACCCCCCACCCCGCCTTAGCTATGGCTACACAGCAGGCTGGCTCTGGGATTAGAAGGCAGAATGTCCTAAATCCTAGACCTAAAATCAATACATTAGACCATGTTATTAATTAATACCAATAGCGATAAATCTGCACGAGGGCCAAACTTTTCAAAGCTATGAAACATGAGCTGCCTTAGGGGAAAAAGCTCTCTGAATAGCAGGTTCTGCAAGACCTTGGATGCTCAGCTTGAAAATCTGCAACTGGACTTGGAAAAGAGAAGGCCAGCTCACTGTGACCGCAACTCTCCATTCCTCTACATTTCTGGTACCATGAGTGAGTAGGATCATAACAGAAGCATCAGAGGTGGTATTTATCCAGCAGGAGAGCAAAAAGAGTTCTGAAGCTATTTAGGATAAAAGCATGCATTTTTTGCAGGGGGAAAAAATATGCACATCCAAAATTCACATGTATGTGAACTTCCTGTTCCAAGAACTGGTCATGGAAAACAGTTTTGTACCTTCAAGTTAGGTTGAATCCAGCCCAGGTCAATAAAGACCAGTAGCAAATTAAACAAAAAGGCATATTATTAACCTTACCAGGGGTCCCCTCAATAGGTGTTAGGATTTTGTAGTGCATTACCTTTACTCGAGAGAGCTCTATATTTTTTTCAAATCACAAGGGTATTTTCACCATTTCTAAAGGCAGGTACCTTACATGATGGACTAGAATCTAAATGACGCAAGAAATCCCTGTGGATCTGGAGGTCCTGCTGCGGTCTCTCATATGGGGCTTCTAGTCTTCACTGTAGCCGAACACTGGCATGCCAAACCCAACTCCCACTCGCGCATGAAAATCTCTAGCTTTAGGTGGGTGGTAACAAACCTGATCTCACTGGCCCAAGAAAAGCACATAGGTTAAGTCTGAATTTATTTTAGGCCGTTCTCTAGCTCAGTGATTCTCAACCAGGGTGCCGTGAGAGCCTTTCAAAGGTGCCGTGGGATGCCACACAATGTTAGCGCTGTTAGGTTTACAAACATGAATCACAAGATAAACCCAGCGATTTCAAATAGAAATCCAGGGTTGTGCTCTTTCTGAGATCTTTGCAAATAGAAAAATGGCTCGGTTATTTTTCTGTAGGCAAAAAAACGAGCAAAAACAAAGAGCTGGCATTTTCCAAGGGGTGCCTCAACTCTGTCTAGGGGTGCCTTGAGTCTAAAAAGGTCGAGAATCACTGCTCTAGCAAGCTGTTAGTGCCTTTTTGCTGTGAGTCCTAACTTTGGCAGACAGGAAGATCATTCCTGCTGAGTTCCACACGGCCCCTATCAGATCAGTGCAACGGGACGTGTTGTGCACCATCCGGCCTTGCCAGAAAGCTCCTAAGGGCAAAGGAGGTGAGAAGCGATGAAGCTGAGCAAAGGGAAACAGAACCCCTGAGTGATTATAGCAAAGCTGATTTGATTCAGCTCAGCTGGGACTTGCTCCTTACTGGTTAAAACTATTTTTATGGAGGAAAAGTGCTTTATCCTTACCCTTCTCAAGAAACAGAGACTATGAGAAAGTTCACTGTGTGCGCATGTGGTGACACCGAGTTTATATGGGCCTCCGCTTGTCAGGACTCCTGGCTCTCATCACGCCTGCTGATAACAAAACCCCAGTGTCAGGAGGTAATACCAGCACATCCTCTCCACTGGGCCTGGCTCACAAAGCAGGCCGGAATTCAGCTCTGGCTTCAGTGGAGTAACACCAGAAATGGCTTAGGCTTTGAGCATCCAATCCTATAACAACCATCTGCATATATTCTCTCCATTTCCTTCCTTGTTTTTATTCTTAACTCTTACTGCTGGCATCTCCTCTGAAGTCTACAAGTGACTCTCTCAGAGCTGCCAGCTCTTGTGATTTTGGGCCATTCACATTACATCTGTGCAGCAAATTCCTGTGTCAATGTTATGTAGAATATTTTAAAAAGTCAGCACTAAGTGGCTGTGAGAAAGTCAGCGGGTATAGGGAACCAATCCTAAAGGCTGCTTTTTGTCCCAGATAGTTGGACAAACCAAGGGAATGTCTTGCCAAATAAGTTAATAATCTGTGCTGCACGGTGCTTCCATCATGCAAAAGGTGACAACTGCTCAGTGCAGTTTTCTATTTTATCTGTGCTTGGATGGATGCTACCCCTCCCTCTTTCCTTTCTGGAGCCAATTATGGTGGGAGGAAAGGGCACGTTGTATTTCTTTCCCATGGGAAAGCTGAATTGCAAAAATTGAAGACTGCCTTAAACACAACAGATTCCAGGTGGTATATTTGTCCCCTGCTGCGGTCAGAAGAGGCTGTTATGCCTTGAAGGGACCACAGAGACTTTTGTTAGCCTTATGTTTAGGCAAAATATGATCAAAATGACTTTAGATCTGCATTGAGAGCAGGGAGCCTGATCTACGGCTTGCAGTTTACAGGGAGTGCATGTTTCTGCTGTTATTTTTCCTTCCACTTAATGCAATCAAGAGTTTGGGGACAACCTCAAGGAGAGGCAAGATCTTCTCCATGCAGCAGATGAGGCACTTTGCTTAGGGCAT
Source organism: Gavialis gangeticus (assembly GCF_001723915.1). Classification (NCBI taxonomy): domain Eukaryota; kingdom Metazoa; phylum Chordata; order Crocodylia; family Gavialidae; genus Gavialis; species Gavialis gangeticus. The sequence continues at coordinate 3,584,041 of NW_017729012.1, forward strand.
GTGGGTTCAAATCTTGGCTCTCCCACCGATTTCCTTGAGTGAATAAGTTATTCTCTTCACCTTAGTTCCCTGCCTGCGAATTAAAGACAATAGAGCTTCCTTCATCTGTCTTGACTAAATATAAGTTCTTTGTGCAATGCGTCTGCGCAGCACCTAGCACATCCTGACAAACCTAACAGGTGCCTATCCGCAGCTCTCAGATGCCTAAATAGCATGGAAAATCAGGCCCTAAGCAAGGTTGATGCAGTACGCACCGAGGCATGGCAAAGTCTTTTTTTCCCCTGATGAGTCAGTTTCCAAAGCCCATTACAATTCTGTAAATCTCGACTAATTCCATCGTCTTATCTGGAGTCACTCTGAAGACACGCAGAGGTTAAGGAGGTCAGAATCTGGACCACACAATCCAAACACACTCCATCGTTTCTGTGCTGCTCCTGGGATTCTGGTCAAAGATGTTTAAAAAACCCCTCAAATTCCAAGCACCTGTGACCTGTTTCTCCTCGAGTTTGAGTTTTGATTCCAATGGGCTTTGCATCCTCTCTGAATTGTGCATTCCAGCAAAGCTCACTCAGCACAGCTCAGAGACAGCACTTTTATTTTATTTTTTAAGTTGATGCTTAAGCAAATCATCTTTCAAAATGGAAAATAACCAAATCAACAATAACAAAAATAAAAATGCAAAGAAAAAAAAAAAATCACACCTTCCCACTTATAGGTTTCACCCTATAAAAGGCAGCAGAAGTATCAGAGTCTGCTTGAAGCACCCTCAGGACTTTGCTCCTGATTTTATGTGAAAGATGCTCAGATATGACAGTGACAGGAGTGACTATGAAACCCTAAGACGAGACAGGCAGAGAGAGAGGAAACCACATCTGCTGTTTCCCCAGGTCCTCTTAAAAATCTCTTCAAAAAGGGACTGGATTTTTTTTTTTTTTTTAGATTAGCTGGAAAATTAGCAAATATCCCTCCCTTCTTTTCACCCTGCTTCTGCTGCATCTCAAAATCAGGCAGGTTTCCCACTGCCTGGGGGTATGCAACAGAAGTTTTGCTGAGACGACTGGCACTGACTCATCTGGACAGCAGCAAAAACTGGAGCTACAAATGAGAATCTGTTTTAGTCTCTCTCTTCCACATACACCCAGAGCTTGCAGTGGTAGAGATGTTTAGAATATCATCATGGAGCGTTGCCTGCAGCTCTACGCTGAGCAGATAGGGCCATCTGTAAAGAATTTGCAGTTCAGGACACATTGGTTTCAGTATGTCTGAAAATCACCACTAGTCAGCAGGAATAAGACTCAGTCTGTTACAGTAAATGCCTGGGTGCCTTCATACCATTGAGTATTTCAACGCTGCAAGCTCCCTCTCCTCTGACACTGTGTTTTAATTATTGGCTTCTTGGAAGGTCAACTTTTCCTAGAGAAACAAACAGGTGGCTTTATGCAGCACAGCAACAGAAGGGGAACTGGGAATAGATTGTGATAAGAAACATAATGTATCTTCAGTATTTGTAGTTCTCATAGGATGGTCAGAATATCCCAAGCTGGATCACCAGCAGGGCTAAGTACAGACAGACAAAAAGCCCAAGGCCAAATCGATTCAGTTTTTGCAGATTAGTCTAAACTGCAGACACTAAACTTAGAAACAACTGGACAGACATTCACTTTTGATTCAGGAAATGCAGTCACATGCCTGCAGTGGCTCAAGCCAGAAGAAAGGGGGCGCTAGAGCATGGCGCTCTCGCACCTAGCCAGCATGAGCTGTTTTCTTCCTCTTCCTGCTGCCCACCTCCAGGTCTCCGGGATTTGCAGTCCACAATCACAGCCCCAGGACTCTGCAGGGTTACTCATCACTTCCTCTTCCTGCTTCCAAATGCCTCTGGGATTTGTAGTCCACAGTCACAGCCAGGAGTACTTTTTTAGCAGGGCAGGGCAGCTCTGTACTTGGGGGAAGGGAAGTTTAACTCTCCGCACCCTGGCTCCTGGCCCCTAGGCCCCAGTCCCCAGCCAGGGTTTGCCTGGGGGGAGGGGCAGTCCCTGCCTCCCCCTTCCTCCCCCCCACCCCCAACTCCTCTCTGCTGGAACAGGTAGCACAGCACAGCACAGCACAGCACAGCCCAGGGCTGAAAAGCATGCTTGGAGATTGTAGTTTAACTTGAACCAGGAAGGGGTCTGGGACAGAAGTGTCATAAATGGGTTTAACCCCAATCAGTTAAGTCTGGTAGTATATTCAACCAGGTTTATCTTAAACCAGTTTCAGCCATGTTGAAAGTGGATTATGTGCACTGAACATGTGTTCTGTTACAGGTTTAAACCAGTTTCTGATCACTTAAACTAGTTTATGTAACTTCTGTCCCTAGCCCAGATCAGATCCCACGTATTACCGTAGGGTCTAGAGGTCTTAGGTGCAACTCGGTCTTTGCTGTGCCAGGTGCTGTACAAACACAATTCGTATCCCAAAGAACTAATCACCATAGTAAGCAACACAGTCAGAACAGTAACAGAGATGTGAAGTGGGATATCGAACCACACCACCACAGCCCCGTGGCAAACAGGCGCTCACATCATGAGAGTGCTAGCACACTGTCCACTGCACTGGACCACTGTGCCTGCCCACTTGTCACACACAGCTCTCAAAGCACGTCACAAAAGTAAATACCATTTGCGTGGATAGGGAAACTTCTGCACAAAAAGCCCAAGTGACTTGTACTCATCTTCAGGCAAGCAATGAGCCAGGGGTCAAGCTGGAAACAAGATCCAAGTGTCTTTAATCCATTTTCCACCCTATTTGTTGAACCAAAATACGCTAGCTCTCAGATACAGCAATTTGCACCTATTACAAAATCCAGTCACTTGAGAGAGATGGAAGCACATCCCAGGGTGGTCTTCTGCCCACCTCAAAAACAAGGAATTAAAGGTGAAAAAAGCTGGTTGTGAGACAGCAGGGCCCCTGGGAATAGCACCTCAGAGCCTTGATTTCCTGTAATTATTGTTGCTTGCTTTATAGAAGCGGCAGCAGGCCTCAGACAAGATCAAAATCGCCGCAGCGCTGGCTAATACTGGGAGTATTCAGCTGACGGAAGACTGTCATGAGACAGAAATGCAAGACAGCGAGAGGAGAGTTCAGGAAACAGAAAATATGCACATGTGACTTTGTCCATTACATATGAGCAAGTGAATCGACTGTGTGGGAGAGCTGTGGTAATGTACTGTGTTATATTTCTGGCAGCACATCAGCCAGGTTCCTGTTTTCTGTGTACTCTGTTTTGGTATGTCTAAGGCCGCGTCTGAAGTTGAACCACTTTACTCTCCAGCATCTCAAGGCATCTCAAGCAAGGCTAAGGATGTCATCTTCCCACTCTGCTCGGCCTTGATGAGACTGAAGCTGGAGCTCTGGATCCAGCTCCGGGCACCGCACCTCAGGAAGGATGTGGAGAAGCTCGAGAGAATCTGAAGCAGGGCCAGGCACGTGATTAGAGGCCCAGAGAGCAGGCCATACGAGGAGAAGCTGAAAGACTTGGGACTGTTCAGCCTGGAGAGAAGAGAAGACTCAGAGAGGATTTGGTGGCAGCCTATAAGTATATTAGGGGCATACATCAGGGCCTGGGGGAGAATGTGTTCACCAAGGCCTCCAAGGGAGGACAAGAAACAATGGACACAACCTGATTGAAGATGGCTTCAGACTGGACATAAGGAAAAACTTCTTTACAAGTCGGGTGCTGAGGGTTTGGAACAAGCTCCCCCCAGAGGTGGTGCAGTCACCCACCCTGGCCATCTTCAAATAGCGTCTTGATGCCCGCCTCAGGCAGTTTTTCCTGCCTAAGTGCAGCAGGGTTTGACCCGATGATCTGTAAGATCCCTTCCAGCCCCTAACTATGAAACTACAGCTGCGGCTAAAGAAATACACCTGCCACCTCACCCCAGCACGCACCCAGTTAGCCCACTGCAAAGGTGCTTATTCAGGGATAACTTACTCCTGTACAACACTGTATAGACCAGGCTTAATGTGTCTGTCTTCAGCACAGGCTGTTGCCATCCTGAGAGAGAGAGAGAGAGATAAGGCAGCACATGAGAGATGCACAAATCATGCTGTCAGAGAGACTTACCTTTTGCTCTTGTTTTGTTGCTTCTCAATCTCACAGGAGGCATTCCTGCTGAGAGCATATGGTAGACACTTGCAGAACAGTGGAAAAGCATCATACTTGGCAAGCTCATTGCAACCTACATCTACTACAGAGTGTATTTATATTTAACTGTTTCTTTCTATTAGCAGCTTCAGGGATACATAAGCTGTTGGCTGAAGAGTGTGGAGATCAAAAAGGTACCACAATGAGAAGTAGCAGGCACACTAAAAAGTATGTAAGCACATAGACTGCCTTTCCAAGGGCAACAGGGATTGCATGGTCTCTGTCCGTTTCTCCGGATTAAACCACACTTACCAGTACACAGTAAATAGGACTTTTCTTTGGAGAGGAGGTTGGGAGGAAGGGATAATCATGACCTTACTGTGCTGCAGCAAGGGCATCACCTGAATGATCCATCACTTGCAGTTCGCCTCCTCCCCGGTGATTTTTTTTTCAAAACTTTTTGTAGATCAACACGCTCTGCTAAATCCGATTTAACACACCGCAGGCAGAAAAATACACAGATGGGTCGGACACTTCCCGTATCACCCACATGGAAAAAGCATTGGAAACAAAAATCCCAGGGTGTGGAACCCAGCATGCAGATACCTGTGGAAAACAAAAAGCTCAGCAATGGTAAGAATTAAGGGCTCAGATGTTTGCAAAACCAGCTGTAACCAATTAGCTTTAATGCCCAATTAAACTGCCAGGCTAAGCAGTGATGCCAGGAAAGCAGATGTGTGGTATGGTTCTACTTTGTGTTATACCTACCTCAGGTCAAGATGGGAATCAGCTCCAGTAGGTGCAGCAGCAAGGATGCTTATGGTGTAGAAGGACTCTTCAACGGTCAGTGATATTTTAAGGACAAGATTCCCTCCCAAAGTCTGTTTTAAAGAGGTAGAGGGGTGGCGGAAGTGGGTATACTTAGCTTTGGGCATTAATGCTTTGCTGATAAGAATAGTTAAAAGGCAGCCCTGTCTAGCTGATAGGGCACGGGGGCTAGTCTCAACTCTGCCATTGGCTTGATGTGTAGCTCTGGGCAAATCCCATGGGTAATCCTTTTTGATTTCTTGATTACCCATCTCCTCCTTCCTGCACAGGGTTTTTGGAAAGATTGGTTAGTTCATGCTTATAAATTTGTTGTGACGATTTGTATTATGGGCACTTTGAGAGAGGCCTCCTTGTGCCAGGCCCTACATGAATGCAGAGTACAAAACAGTCCCTGCGCCAAAGAGATTAAAATTGCAAGGGTTTGGGAGAGGAAGCAGAAGTCAAGTGAGCTTCCTAACACTACACAGCAGCTCTTCTGGCTGGGACAAGACTGTAGCTCTCTGGTCTATCAGTCCTCTGTCCTCACCACCATGCTGCCAGTGCTTTGACATGGAAACTGATATTCAAACTTGTCGATATCCAAGCTTTTTGCGTTGGATGCATTCGACTCATACAATCCTTACTTAAGCATGTGCAACCGTGTATGATAATCCTCTGATTCCATATGCTAGACAATGGGATATCAATGGGGAGTGTAATCAGTGGAGTAAAGCAGAGCTCCTGGGCATAAAGTAGACAGCTTTTATCCTAGGAGCACTTACAACTGTTAATCAAGGGTGGATTTTTCTCAGTAAAGGTACAGCCTAGTCCAGCAATGTGTTATTGGACTCAGAACATGAACTGATGGGAGCAATTCCCTGAGCCGGGCTATGCTAGAGTTTGTATGAGATGGTCAGACTAGTCCCTGCTGGCTACCCACACACAAGTCTTGTAGCAGTAATTCATATGTACGCATGATAGACCAATTCTTATGTGTTTTAAACTGATTCAACAAATAAACAGCAAAGAAGCAAATAATCAGGCAGATAACCCACCCTTTAAACCTGGGCAATAGCACATACAGTGAAGGCAAAACTGTCCGTCTCCAGTCTGTCCTCATGACATTGCATCAACGATCCTTGGCGCATGACAAGTGTTTTCCAAACCACCCACGAACACCTTGGCAAGGCAGGTAAATAAATATTAGCTGCTTTTTAGAAAGCGGGGAGGTAATGAGGTTCAATGACATGCCTAAGGCTGAAGAGCAGAAGATTAGAAGTCAAGAGTTCCTGGCTCAAGCTTGTGTTTCTTGCTAAAACCTTCCCCCCACCACAATGCATTATTATTCCACTCCTGTCATTGACATCAAATCCCTGGTACTCTCATTAAATGCTAATGCCTTTATTTATTTCTTTACGTGTGTACAAATCCAAGGGTGCCTGGTATCTTGGCATGGCTCCAACATCACTGTCCCAAGGTAGACAGGGAGTGAAAGGAGCTGTCTTTGATTTTTTTTTCATCTACAGATCTGACTTGTAGGTTCCACAACAGAGACCGGTCTATTGATATGCACCAGTAACAGCCATCTGTCACCCCCACGGCCAGGCTAGGGACAGACATTCAACAAGCCTGAGCCTGAACTGATTCAGTCTTTGCCAGTTAGTTTACCCTGGCTAGGCTAAACTAGTTTGTAACTGTCCAGACATGCAGGCACATGCCTGCAGTGGCTCAGGCTAGAAACTGGGGGGTGAGCGTGTCTTCTGAAGTCTATAGAAAGGCTCCAGTTGACTTGACTCTACCATGTTTGCTTTGCTTTCCAAAGGACATCTAAGCACTAAACTTAACCCACAAAGTATGCAAAGCGTTATCTAGTAAGTCAGAAAAAGATACAGATGCATCCGCTTTACTAGAAGCAAGAAAGTGAAGCCATTATTATGACAACAGCTCAGTTGTTTTATAGGGCTGGCCATTTGCACCCCCAGCCTCGTTACCTGAAGGAACAGATGCTTGTCAATGGGTGGGAAAAATGGGCTGCCATCGCTACATTATGTTGATTCTGACCTTCCTGGAGAGTAATTGTCAGTAAGGCATCTGAGGTGTGCGTCCCAGGAATCTTTCCTAGGTGGATTGACTTGCTTTCTCACACGTTGAGATGCATAGTTAGGGAGATTAGCCAAGGACTCAGATACCTCTGCTGTGACCTAGGGAAATGGAGAGCAGACAAAATGCCATCCTCCTTTCCAGGCTCTGAAACCCCCATGCAGAAACAAAAGGGCTTGCCTACATGAGGCAGTTTTGCTGATTGAACTATACTGATACAGCTAATGCAGCAAAACACCATTCACATTGGTATGAAAGTATCTTATTCATATCAGCAAGTCTTTCTTCGACATACTTTAATTCCGAAAGCAAATGAGGTTTGCCAATATAAGGTACCTTTACATGGGTGTAAGTGTTTTCGTACAGCTTCTACCTCCAGCGGTAATATAACTTGTAGAGCTGGTATAACTTTTTCACGCAAACCGTTTCAAAAAATACCTAATTGACTTAGTCATAGTCTACTCTTTAAAGTGTTACCGTCATATCTGCATTTGTCAGAACGGCAAAAAATCACACCCTCAACCGTCAAAGCTATGCCACCATAAGTGCTAGTTTCAGTATTGTTATACTGGCAAAAAAAGATGTCCTTTATTTGGTATAGCTCTTTCTGTTTGGGGACTGTGTTCCAGCTGCACTGAAAACGAACCATATAGAAAGCTGACAGTGTCTACATGCGGTTTTCATCAGGTTTAAAGTCAGCCTTTGGTTAATTTGGATTCATTTTCCTGAGAGTCCTTGTGCAGATAAAGCCCAAAGTCTTAGTTTCAGACTGACTCAGGGCATGTCTACGGTACTTTTGTGCTGCACCCAGAAGCACTTCCACAGCGCACATCCCACCTGCTTGCTCCTGCCCGGTAACATCGCTACCTTAGAGCTGCACTGAGCACGCACCCAGCTCTTACTGACATGCTCTGGGCCCCTGTGAAGTGTCTGTCAGATTCTGATGCAAAACCAGTGCGTGGGCAGGGTGGGCTTCAAGAGGGTGCTCCTGGGTGCAGCACAGAGGCTACGAAGACAAGATGTGAATCCCTTAATGCAGCTCCTAAATCACTTTGATGCTTTTGAAAATGTTATCCTGCACCAATGGCTAGGTCGCCATGGGGATTCTTGTGTGGGCCTTTGTTTACTGCTCTTTAAACTGGAGGAAATAATAAATGCATAAACTATGTCAGGCTGCCCACACTTCAGCACTACTGTTGCTGTGCCATTGAAACAAAGAGCAGCTACCACAAGCTCATTAAGGCATGAGCCACGCTTGTGCTGTTGGCAGGAAATGGCAGGGCAGAGGTAAACCTTCCTGCAAAGCACTCATTGGAAACTGCTTAAGCCCTGTCCGTTTGCTCATATTAGACCATTAGGTGCTGCTCCTAGATCAGTGCTTCCCAACCTTTTCCTCACCATGACCCCATATAAACATTGGAAATTTGTGACCCCAAAATGATGCAGACAAGATCAATGCCCCCTCCCTCTGTGGGTGGCATGGCCAGAGTGGGGCCCGTGGTGGGGAGGGAGGGAGGATGCGGGCTGTGGGCTCCAGGCTCTCTGCCCTACTGCCCTTCCCCTGAGGCCTCCGTGGCCCAGCGGATAGGAAGGCAGCAGGGCAGGGAGCCCTGAGCCCTCAGTGGGCAGCCTGCATCCGCTTCCACCCCACACACAAATCTGGGGGGCATGTGCCTCCCCATGCATCCCTCCCCAGGATTTCTCAATTTTTTTTCTGTGATTTTCATCAGAATCGATCAACACTGCTGAGTGTCTCTGCAATCCCATTTTTTACTGTTGCAACTCCAAGGTTGGGAACTGCTGTCCTAGGTACAAATACAGCTGCCAGCTTGTGGGGGCAAAACACCGTGAATCCAAGTACCCAACAGCGTGGTTTGATTCTGCATCTCTTCCCAACCCAGAAACTTGGTTAGATAGAAAATAAAGTTGCCTGGTTTTATTTGTTGCTCAGGAGAGTGGTTTGAGATGCAATCTCTGATCAAGCAAGTCCCTGGAGGGTGCAAATCCTGTGTCCTTACCCCACACTGTGACTCAGGCTCTGTAACTGATACTGCATCCTTTCTAGCACAGTATTAGCCATGCCAGACAGTCCTGAGCAAGCAGCAGTGTTTCAGAACAAGGATTCAGTATCCCAATAAAAGGTCCACTGTGACAACTTGGAGATGACACTGCGCTGGGAGTGGGCTTTACATTTTCCCTAGTTAGCATCTTTCAAAGGAGGAAGGACCTACTAAAAATACTTTCTAATACTCTGGTGCCCTCTACAGCCTAAATAAATTGAGCATAGCTCAGTGGGTGGAAGTAGGAAGAAGGCTAAATGCAGCCTGGGATGGAAGGGAAGCCATTCCAGAGGCAGGATGATGTCACTGCTGGGACAGGAAATGAGTCACTAATACAACTGGTTGCAGGGCAACATTGTGCGAGTACGAGGGCTCCCCAAACAGGAACTGCAGACAATGGCAGGAAATGAAAAAAATGTAATCCTGCCAGGAGACAGTACTTTTCATTAGATTAATTTACCACGCTTGCATTCCGGGTGGCTGAGGGCAGCCACTGACTTGAACAAGAGAAGTGACAGGGAGTGGGAGAGTTGTGCACACATGTTACAGAAGCCAGGCCCAGGGGGTGGCCGTGATGCCCCCAGTGGCTACTCAGCCCGTTTCCCCCTGACTTTTAAGCATCCTCCCCTTCTGCTCCCCTGCCATGCCTTGATATCAACATGTATTTAGGAACGGGAGGCTGCCCCGGGGATCCCGGAGCCAGAGCTAATTTTCTCACAAATTAGGCTGTAATTGTTCATTGCCTTAAGGGCTAATTTCGTGGCCACCTCGTCTCCCCTTTTAGCCATGCCCAAGCCTCACAGATATTACCAATCAGTCGGTTATCGTGAATCAGTCTAGTGGGTGCTCAGCTCTGATCCACCTCACTCTCTTGACCCCCCACTCAGCTCTCTAGCCCCATATCAGCCCCGGGCTAGGTTGTGGGCTTCCTAACCCCATCCTCTCAGCTCAGCCACTTAGGAGGCTTGGGTGAGCTGTTGCAGGCTGGGCCAGCACCCCCCACCCTGCCTCCACCAAACCGCTCAACAAAACTCCCTAACTGGTCTGGGGGCACTGGACCAAGCGGGCAGGCAGGGTCTCCATGGAGGCTGGCCCAGGACCCCCACAGGCAGGGTATGCTGGGCTGGGCTGATGGGATGGGGCCATGGGCAGGTGTGGAGCAGCATCTGGGATCAAAACAGGTGGCTGGGGCCAGGCCAGGGCCAGGACCAGGATCACGAAGCAGTGACAGCTCAGGGCCCGCATGGCCCTGTACTGTCACTACACCAAGATCCCAGCCACCCCACTCCCAGATGCCACTCCCTACCCATCTGCGGCCCTATCCCATCCACCTGGGCCGAGTGGGGCCAAGAGACCTGCCCCAGGCTGGGTAAAGTCCCATGGTGGGCCAGTTTTGTCCCACAGTCCATATTTTCCCCACCGCTGCTCTAGCCCCTTTTCTGCCCTGCTCCTGGGCTCTGGCTTTACTCCCAAGCCCTTTCTGTCCTTCCTCTGACCTGTTCCCAGGCTTTAGCCGCTGGCCCTGCTCCCAGGCTTATTGGGACTTCCTCCTCCCCATAGTGTCCCTAACCAGCAATTACTGGGACCTCCACCTCCCCTTATTTTCACCCTAAGCTGACAGTGGGACCCTGGGCGTAAGGCTGTATTGCCCACAGGCGTTTTGGGTGTCCATCAGTAGTCTCTCTCTGTAGCCTGCTCAGAAGCTACTCTCACATCAGCTTCCAGGGCCAGACTATCTGCCCAACTCAGGACTGGGCTTATGTATACCCTAAAGCTGGTCTCTTGCTGGTCAGATGTCTAAGCTTTCTCAGCAGCCTTTCCTCCTCTTAAAATAATCATAGGCAGCCTAAGCGAACCCTGTTACAAGGATCATATTTCTTTCTCCCTCATATATTATATGCTTTTTATTTTCCAGAGTTTCTCTATCCCACATTGAGCCTGCATTTCTCCCTAATTGAATCCTCTTCTGTGCTTTAGCTAAGCAATATGAAAAGTGTAGAGAAAGGACCTGACCCCATTTGATAGATGTGTAAATCCAGACTAACCCCTTGAATTTACACAGGTATAAGTAGTAGAAAAATCAGACTCTTGATGTTGCCTGCCCATTGGGACGGTGCCTGGAGACCCAAGCAGGGAAGAGATAAGCGCTTACCCAAAACAACTAAGCATGGGCAGCAGCGATGCCAGCTCCTCCTCCCTCGAGCCTCCACCACCTGAGCAATGCACCTTCACCCTGGAATCCACGAGCCACCATTAGCAGTGAGTTAATTCTCCATACACTTCATCCATAACAGAGCTGCTATCAGAGAGTGACAAATTTAGGGCACTACTGTCTTGGCATGGGACTGAACCAGTGAGTTAGACCTCAGAGCTGTGCATGGCCCTGTTAGCCCGGCGTCATCTAGTACTCTTATTTCTGGATTTTGCCGTGATAGCATTTATTACTTGTATCGTAGCAATGCCTAGAAGCCCTTATTATGAGCCAGGGCACTCTTGTGCTAGTCACTGCAGCAACACAGAACAAAGACACAGCCCTGTGCAAAATGCTCACGCCACATGCGGAAAATGAGAGATGACAGGGGGATTAAAAAGACACAAAAGACAATACTGGTCAGCACGATAGGCAGAAGTCTGAGCACACTAATCACATATTTGTTGTCGGTGTCTAAATACCCTTCAACATCACTGCTGAGACAATAGCCTTTTGGGGTGTACATGAGGAAATGGTCTGTATTTTCCCCAATCAATATTCAGATAAAAAAGTTCTCAATTGGTACCTCCAGCCCTCCACACTACGCAATAATGATCTAGAGGGTTAGTCATTCTCTCCTCCTGAATTATTTTTTCAGGCAGCTGTTTCAGTGGCTTTGGTCTTATCTATGGATATCCATGCTGTGACACACTCTTGTTTTGAAGAACTTTGCTTTCAAATTTTTCCCTCTTTATTTCCTGTTGTTGAAGAGAACTATTTTTTTTTTTACATAGTTATTTTTATATTGTTGCCCATGTTGGATGCTTTGCTGTGCTGCGTCACGTTCCACAAGCAATATCCCGCTTTCCTTAAAGGTGCCGCTGCCAGTAAAGACTGACCTTGAAGTCCATTTTGCATCCTTGCCTTCAGCTCCTGACACATATTCTCAACATAGCCAGCTATCTGGCAGTGGGACCATGGACAGGAACTAGTACTTAAGGGCAGGCATTGTAGAGAGCTTAGGGGAAGGCAATTAGAAATGGAGCTCAGATTAGCACTTGCATAAGCAGCTATGGATTGGACCAACAGCTGGTCACTCATCCAGTGTGACTTAGGACACTCGCCAGCTGTTGGTGCAATCAGTAGTTGCTTGTGAAAGTGCTAAGACACATCACTCAGCAGCCACCACTGGCATTCGTGCTCAGGGAGAGGGCTTGATTCCTCTCCCGGCAGTTTTACTGTAATGCCATTGGCTCCTTTCTGGGGAAAATAATCCATTGGAGATCGCATGACCATGGAGACCCAACTACCTTCTCCCTGTTTAATAGTGGAGGGGCTGAAGTGACTGGTGAGATCCACTGAGTATACTGCGTGCACCCTCCACCCCAGCATTTGAGCCTGGTTGAGCCATGACTTGGTTAGGCAGGCAGGTTGCTGAATGAAATGCAGTACCAAATCCTGCTGGCTTTTGCAGTGGCTAACAGAATGGGCTCCTGAGCTCCAAAATATAATAAAATACCATAAGAAGAAGAACCAAGATTAAATGGTGCATTTGTTACTGTAATAGAGAACTGAGCAAATATTCTGTTGTTCCTTCCAAGAGGCTCACTCTTTCCTTGTCCTATAGTTAGGGCCATGGCCAGTGCCATGGGTCCACGTCTTTGCTTGGTCACTGACGTCCTGTGTGACCTGGGGGAAGTCCCTACACATCTCCATGGCCCAGTTCTCTCCCTGTGATGTGAGCACACTTCTCTTGCCTCTTGTGAAGCTAAAATGGTGAAATGGTGAGGTGCTCAGATGTGACAAGGGGGCAGGCCGAACAAGCAGCAACGGCAGGGAGACAGGCTGTTGCGGAAATAGACAGGAGCCTATCGCGTGCACAATGCTTGCTTAAGCCTTGGGTCGCTCCATCTCTCTGTGTGATTCGAGCACCTGACTGTTAGGTGTATCCCGCTGTAAGTGCTACTCTATCACATTTTACTCAAGGCGCTGCCGTTGCTAATTTTAGCTTCCTGCTCCGTGGAAAGGGTCACTGACTCCTCCGGGTATTGCAATGGACTGCATACGATGAGGCAATCCATTGCAATACTCCTGGAAGGCTTAGCGGTAAGCATTGCAGGGCACCAAGATGTGCCTGCACCTTTATGGGCAGAAGCAGCCTAGCAAAGGAGCCTGGCAGGCTAGCAGAGCTCCACAGCTGCAGGTTGCCTCAGTAACAGGCTAACGAGGTAATTAGCGGGCACCTGGGGCTGGCTGAGCCCACTCTTTCTGCCAACTACCAGGAGAAAGAGCTCCTGCACAAGAGAGCTGCCTGATGCATCTGGCTGCCTACTTTGCTATCTCCAAATGCGGTAAGGCTCTGGAGCTCACAAGGTACCCGGGGCTAAGGGGCATGCTATCCTAAGGGTGGGAGTTTGCCCTGTTAAAGTGCTTTATTGTTATGTTGTAGGCCAGGGTTATAGGTGTGTTTTATTGTTTGAACCAGATGAGGCTAATAGGAGTGCAGGTGGCCTCATTAGTGCCCAGAGGGGGGCATCTGACTGTGTAGAGCCCCAGCACCAGAGGGGAACAAGCTGCAGAGCACCAGAGAGCCCAGCACTATATTGCTATAGCACACGTATTGCTATTTTTATCTCTAAGCTTGTGGGGCATGGTTACTCTCTACAGCTGGCGTAAACCCTTGTTCTCTAACCTCGTTAAGCAGTCCTGTGATGAAATATGGATTGGGCATGTGATTCTCTGACTACAGTTTGCACCACTTCTCATTCCCAGCTCTGTGCTCCAACACTTTGTGACCCTTCTTTAAGGAGACTACTGTTTAATAAATTGTGGGTGTGGTGGTTTGAAGTGTTGCTTCATTAGCTGAGACACTAGCCCTAGATCCATGTACGTGAATAACAGGAATCAGGAAGTGGAACGTAACACTCCTGGGGCCGGTGTCCCTATGTGACTGTGTACTCTGCCCTCATCTCCCTGCCCGTGCTCCCATCTCCTCGTGTAGTTCTTGCCTTACGAGATCCTTATGGGAGTGATTCCACCCTTGTGGGTTTTGCAAAGGCCCATGCATGTATCCACGAGGACAATCTTTGCATTTTGTGTCCTCTAGGTCTCTAAGCCCAGCAGAGGCACCTCTCTGTGCTGCTAACCTGCAGGGCTAGGTTGGCTCAGTACAATTCTCGACTGGGAGATCTCCCAGAAACACAATGGTCATGGGGATGGGGTGAGGGGGAATCAGCGGGTGATGTTCTTCTCTCTTCCTCTGCCCCAGGGTACTGGGAGGCGCTGTTAGAGATCTTTACCCAGATTTGGAGTCCAGCTGACTTCAGTGGAGATTTTCCAGATTTATATTACATTAGACTCCTGACTATTTTCCTTCAGAGCAGGGGTGAAAGAGATGCAGTGACCACTCATGGCCATTAAAAACCTGTTATATTATTATCATGACACAAGATGCCTAATGGCGGAAATGCTAGATAAGCTGCTAATCTACTGAGGTGGCCCACATCACCACATGAACACAGCCTCTCATAAATATCAGCTCATGCATTGCCAGCTAGCACAGTTTTATAGCGAGTCTTGTGGTTTTTGGTGTTTTACTGAAATGCCCCAGCTTTCTGGCATCTCATCATTGCCTGAGAACCCCAGCTTTTGTTTAAAAATTTAAAGAAATTTAAGTTACTACTCTTCATAACTGCAAAAAAATTGTTTAAGACTTGAAACAAAACTTCAAAAAAAACAGAAAGCAAATAAAAAGAACCTCATTTTTTATCTAAAGATTTTGAAGCCACTCTCTCGGTTTGTTGGAGGCTGGCTCATGATATTTGAGAGTGTGGAATTAGCAACACCATGGATCAGTATTCCCACTGGGAACTGCGGCACCGAAAAGTTCAGTGACTTTCCTGACATCAAGCAGAAAATGGCAGATAGAAATGAATCAAAGCTCCCAAGTCCCAGGCTCGTGTCTTACTATTAGACCACCCTCCCTAGAGCATGTTCTCTGGACAAACAGAGAAGTGCTAAGCCCGTAGTGGGTGAAAATTGTTTTTTGCAAGGTTCAGAGTAGGACGGGTGAACAACGCAGAACAACAAGATGCGTTAGGGCTGCAACAAACCCTCAGTACTTTTACAAGATGTTTTCTGTCTGGAAGTGGAACAAAATCATTGCAAAGCAGGATGGCTGAAAAGTTGGCCCTGGCCCCTTGTGATGATTTCTGACAACCGATGGCTCCTTTGTATGTGTGCGCCGGGTGGGGAGCAACAGGCAGGGAGACTGCATGCATGCATGCTCAAAACTTCATTTCAGAGAACAAGCCCTAAAATGCCTGCAGAAGGACTCTCCCTCAGGCCAGAAGCCAGAATGCTCTTTCCCAGAAGTGATTAAAAAAGCAGCTTTGGTTGGAGCCATCCTGAGACTTTTTCCAGCAAAACGACTCTTCCAATAAGGCCTTGTTGAACACAACGAGATTTTTTTCTGGGTCTGGAAACGTAGTATTCACAGATGTCTGATTCTTTACAACAAAAGAAAGTTTAGGGAAATACCGATGTCCAGAGTCAGTCCAGTCATTGTCAGGCTAGCACTGTGCTGTAATGATTCATCAGTTGGATCAAAAAAAGAGCATAAAAAGACCCCACAAGCCCAATCTAAAGTGTGGTTTCTTCTTCAAATTCCTATAAAAATTCATCTCTAATCTCAGGAAAGGATTGCCCCCTGTGCTCAGGGGGCTGATGGAGACAGAGGGGATATGTCTGAGGAAGGAGAGAGGTTGGGTTTTGCAACATGGCATATCCACTGTTTGGTATTATGTGGTGCACACAAGTGCCTCTTCATATTGCAGAGCTACTCCTGTATTGACTGTGTTTGTAAAGAGCTGGGTTTGAACAAATCCATCTCTAAAGACTGTCCCTGAACTCTACAAACAAATTTAACGGGGGAATAAAAATAGGTCGAATGTAATGTCTCCCCGTCTGGGCAGTGTCCCTTGGAGATGACATGCCATGTTTAAAAATGCATGCACACCAGCTGACATCTGAGAATGGGACAGGGCTTTAATCCCTCTGCGGGTAATCATATCCCACCCAGATTGTTTCTCTTCTCAAAAGCCACCAAATCGTATCTGCAGTTGGATGCAGACGCCCGTTCTGCTCATTGAGCGAGATTGCTGCAAGAGCCTTCTCCAACCACAGCAACTGCCTGGAGATACCAGTTTCAACTTGCTCTTGGAGGCTTTACTACCTCTTAAAGGAATAATCTTTCCACCCTTCATTACCTGAGGGCCCTCCGCGCCCCCCCCCCCAGCCCAGGTGCTTGAAGTGATGTAACAGGAGTCTTTGTTTAGATGACCCCACTTCACAGACCATGTCCAAAGAGTCATTGCCTTGAGACATACTCCAAGATGCCGGTGGTCAAAGGGGCCAAGAGGCACTGTGGGCTCTGTGCTATTATTACTATGGCCCATAAGGAATTTAATATTGATGCCTTGTGTGTTATTGAAGAACTGGTTGGAGCGAACTGCTCCCCTTCTACTACAGTGCTGGTGAGTCGTGGACACAAGGAAGAGGGAGCCATGCGAGCCTAGGCCCACAGTGTGTGGGCCTCCTTCTCTTCTGGCTTATCCTGGCATCAATCAGGAGTCGCTCTGGCATGAAGGAACAAGTAGGCTGTAAAGTTGATGGAAGCGAGAGGGGAGTCAGGCCCTCTCTTGGCTGTCTCCCTGTTTGTGACCTGCACACCTGCTGTGAACATGGTGTCTACTTCACACCCATCTGCCCTCTGCATTCAAATACCATCTCTGCTGCAAACGCCTCTAAAATGCTTTGCACGCAGCAATTCAGCCCGCACCCAAACTTGTGCAGGTGAACCAGAAACTTCCCCTGTGGACTAGCTACTCGGTAACTGCAGGTGCAAGGTTTCCAGACCCTTTCCCTGAAGCACCTAGTACTAGCCACTACCAGAGATAATAGCCTGGACTACCTGAACTGCTAGTCTGATCCAGGCTGGCAACCCCTTTGCTCCTAATTTAGCTTCATTTATCTTGGTAAAGGAAAACTTAAAGGTGGGAGAGCACTGAAAACAGTAAGAGACTTCTCTTCAGCTACTCGGTGACTTAGTAAGAGCGGAAGGCAGGAGTCCTCACGCCCAGGCCCCTGGGAGTTCACACACACCACGTCTGCCAAAGGAGAACAGCAAATATTTGCTAACACCAGCGGGTTGTTTCTGGCAGCCTTTCTCCTTTTCTCAGCAATTCCCGCAGCTGCGGAGCAGGTGGCGCTCTCGACATTTTTTTCCTCTGTCACCCATCTGGTTTCTATCTCTGTACAACTATTAGACTCTTAATCTGCCTTGGAAACAGGGACTGCCTCAGTTTCCAAGGCAGAGGTTAATTCCATGTCAGTACATGAGAGTGGCATGTTGTACCCAGCAGAGAATAAATCTTGTGCCCTGTTAGAAGGCAAATAGTCTCATAAGAGTTCTTAACGAATTAAGTTTCTTTAATTAGGAATTTGTTTCTTTCTTTTTTATAGAGAGATTACCGCTATAAACATAACTGCTGTTACTATCCATGTGCTTTTCAGTTTCTGTTGACTTCTATATTTGACTGTGGCACAAGCTGTTGTGACTAATAGCTATTCAAAGCCCTGGCTGTTCTCTGCTTCTGATTCTTCATCAATTATCAACTGTTGAAGCTGAGGAATGTTACATATTTGGAAGAGAAAGTACATCTCTTAGGCATGATCAGGGAGAATTGCCAGGAAAAGAGGACACCCTTTGCCTGGTTACTTTTGGGTGAGTACTGCTGCCCCTAACCCAGATGGGATCACCCCATAAACCCTCTGGGCCTGATTTTTCAAGTAGTGATCACCCCGAGAGTCCCACTGACTTCTATACGAAGTGTAAGTGGTCAACACTTTTGAAAACCAGCCCCTGTAGAGATAGCAGCTAGTGCTCTTAGCTCACGCTGCAGGGGCCCTTGCTTTTGGATCCAGGGTTTCCGTTCTGATTTAACTCAGATGCCAGTTGCCTGAACACAATAGGAAAATGGTAATAATAAGAAAAGAACCTCTACATCCAAAGAGACTGCCCTCTTCAGTTCATTTCCCTAGAGTCTGTTGTCATAAGAGCTCATGATCTGGCCTCTGTGTCTTCCCCAGGACAGTGGGATCTTTGTTTGGGTCAAGGCCTCCAGGTCCGGTTATGCAGATTAGCTGCAAAGAGAAGCCTGCATTGTAAAGCTTAAGGACATGTACACCGTAAGCATCCCCTGGGGACAGTCTTGAGTATGCCAGTGCACAACTTGTACAGAAAGGAGAACAAGTAGCAGGCAGGCATGTAAAAAAAGGAAACCTCACCCATCTGTTCTTTTTATAAGGCCACCTACTCAGGCGATGCAGCCTCTGACTTGGCCATATGCTCCAGTGGCAACCCTATCTGGCACAGAACCCAGAAGCCCTGATACAGCTCATTTGCAGTCTGTTTACCCAAGGCAAAACAACCTGATGGGATTAGTGCATTTTCTGCTTGGACAATGGAGCAAACCCTCATACAATCACCTGCTCTGCAGGCCATAGTCCCCAGGGTTTCAGCAAGCACTCACCCTTCCCTCTCCATGTTTGTTTGCAGAGTGCTGCATATATGTATATACTAGCATGCCACTGATTCTGAATAACACTCAGACACACGTGGACACAGACACACCTCCCCATGTGCACTCCCCCAGGCGTACACATGGACTGCCAGCGTGAAAAGGCCAATCTTCCCTCCCTTTATAGCAAGGCTTGTAAATCTGCCTCCAGCCTAAGTGTGACTCACATGGACTGTGGTTGCAGTCCCTGCCGCACTTCCTGCTAGTCCTCTTACTAGCTTCCATTTGTACTCTTTAGCTAGATTTCCATTCGTAACATTTTCCTGATAGGGAGCCAGAAGAATATTCCCTGCAGAGTGGATCAGGTTCATCTTCTGCAATGCCAGGGAAGCCAATGAGGATAGGGCAGGCTATAAAGCAATCTCGAATTTGGCCCATGTTTTGCAATTAAAAAAAAAAAAGAAAGAAAGAAAACCACGCAATCATTTACCTAGACCAGTCTTTGCCTTTGGGTACTGTTGTCTTTCCGAAGTCCAAGGATTGGTATCTTAGACTTGTCCCGCCCACCACATGGGCATTGTTTTTGTTCAGTTTATCAGGGTGAAGGTGGTATCCCCCGATGCCTTTCACCAAACACCAAATGCACGTGCCTCCTGATTTGAAACACAGCTCTAGAAGGTGTGACAAGGACCTATGCAAATGGTCTGGTCCCCCTGCTAATAGAACAGCCACGTCTTGTTCAATAAATAGGGGTGGAAGTAACTGGATTATATTTCCCAGAGCAAGGCAGTGTGCTGGTGCTGCGGTTGCAGCTGCCACTGCACCTGTCACATTCTACCTGCTCTTCCCTGGTGGTGGTGCATGCACACAAGGTCCACATAGGCAAAGAGAAAGAGGATCCAGGGCTGAAGAAGGAAACTGCTGTCTAGCAGCTGAGTATTCTGGTGCTGTAAACTGGAGAGTAAGAAGGAAACAGATGCAGTTTCAGAATAAAGCTGCGGAGCACATCGCTGCCTTGGCCTGAAACAGCACAAGAGCATAAGGAACGGTTCCTCTGTTAAGAGAGAGATTTGTATACGACAACTGTTTGTAATGCCCTGAAGCCCTAAGATCCAGGGTCACTCTGCAGTAGGCACTGTGATAAGCCCCTCGTTTAGAAACAGCCTCTCCCCCAGACAGCGTATAGCCTTGATAGATAAATAGGAGGATAAACAAGGGTGAAGTGACTTGCCCAAGACCACTCATCCGGTCAGTAGCAGAGCCAGGGACAGCCCTCAGTGTCCAAGGCACCAGGACGCAAGTCATAGCCCATGCCATAGTTAAAAGAGGTACAGAAGTCAATCAGCTGACGTATGGCACTGGCTGTATACCAGGGCAGGCTGCTTTGAATTTATGAATGGGCAAATTTGTATCTCATAAAGGGTACATCATGCATATATTTTTTGTAAATAAACACACCCACCCGCTTACAGGTCGGCCAGTCTTGTGACATGCCACATAAAGACCAAAGTTCTCGCCAAACTAACCCTTCTCCCCTCTGCTGCTCTTATCTTGGGTGGACCTTGGATGGTTTCTTTTTCACCTGACGTAACTATGATGAAGCAATATCTCTCCATTTAAATCCCTCCCTGGAATCACTTGTCTTGCAGCACCCGCAAAGAGCAAGTCAATAATAAGTCACATACGCATTTGTAATGGCACCCAGAAAACATGCACAGAGAGTGGTTTTCTGTATGAAGAAGTTACATGGGCATGAGGTAAATTTATAATGGATATTTATACCACTTTGGTGACATGGTATAGATAAAAAGAAGCAGAAGAAATACATGCTAAAAGAGCAGCAGGGGCACAGCGTGTGTTTTGCTTTGCAGTTCGCCTGTTAAGGCAGAGATTTGTTTTCCTCCCTCAGTTAAGTCCATCCTTGAGTCTTTTGTCAGCTTATTTGCTGAATTATTTTGTAGTGGTTTATCGCTGAGGACTCTGGCAGTTATTTTAGAAAACAGAAAGGCACACAAAACTTCTGTTTGGCTGCCTAGCCATTTCTCTAATGAACCTTATCTGGGGTGAACTTTTGATCTGGGTCATAAAAACATACTTTTGCTAAGTGATGCTTTTCAATGGAGGCGTATCCATGCAAGAAGTTTTTCAGCCCTTTATTTCCTTGAGATCATTTAGAGGTAGAAATAATTCAAAGCAGAGTTTACCTTGCATGCCAAGGACACTGCTCATCTGAGGACTGTGGGTTCAACAGATAAAAACATGGAAATATTATGGACAGATGGAAGAGAACAGAACTCGTGAAAATCTAGTAATGTATTTGGGTGCTTGAAGGGGAGCTGACCATTTTAGGAAATGTATCCTTAAGGCTAGGGACAGAAGTTACACATCAGTTACGCGTCATCAGAAACTGATTTAAACCTGTAACAGAACAGACGTTCAGTGCACATAAATTGCTTTCAGAATGGCTGAAACTGGTCTAAGCATCGGCGACGTGTAGGGGGTGCACCGCCAGCGGCGTCTGCGGGCGGTTGCCGATTGCCGCTGGCCACTGCCAAGGCTGCTAGCGGCGTCTGCAGGTGGTTGCTGATCACTGGTCAGCGCTCACCACCCTGCCCCTCACCGCTGACACTGCCATGGCTGCCTGTGGGAGCTCCCCACTCGCCACTGCCATGCCCCTGCTGCCTGCGGGCAGTCGCCGTGCCCCAGCCTCAGCTGGCATGCGACATTCATGGGTTTAAGATAAAACTGGTTGAATGGAGTATCAGACTTAACTGATTTGGGTTAAACTGGTTTATGAAACTTCTGTCCCAAACCCCTTCCTGGCTCAAGTTAAATCACAGTCCCCCAGCGTCCCAGCATGCTTTCCAGCCCTGGGCTGTGCTGTCTGCTCCAGCAGAGAAGGGTT